>NC_053392.1:613030087-613160087 GCF_905171765.1 Bufo bufo
ATTCATTTGGGTGGTAAGTTGCATGACCGAGCAATAAACTGTGAAAGTAGTGTAGGTCAGAAGTGTAAAAAGTGGCCTGGTCTTTCAGGGTGTTTAAGCACTGGGGGCTGAGGTGGTTAAGCACCAAATCGTGAAAAAAAAGTACAAAAATCAACAAAACTGATAAGAGGCCTGAGACCCTCAGTTATGAGGGAATTTTTATTTAGTCTTGGGAGGAATGATCTAAAACTGTACAAATATATGAAGGTAAGAAGGTTCAGTCTCCAGCGCTGATAAAAGGCTTCTTCACTGTAAAAGCTGTGACATTATTGAATAATGTAAGAACCGGAGGTGATGAGCACAGCGCCCCCTCCAGGATAGGATCAGATCAATTCATGAAGAGAAATGTCAGAAACCTTTCTGCTGATGTTTAAAACACTTGTCTGAATGTTGATCCTGTCTGACCGACACTTGAGGAGATCCTTCTCCTTTAGGGCAGATTGGTTCATGTCTTCTAGGGGTTTCTAACCTTCACCTGGATATAAGAGAAACTCAGGTTCCTTTTTCTGTTTTCTTCATGTCTTTAATGTTGGATCTTTGCAGGAAATTTCTGGTGAAATGACAAGTGGACTCGAAGACCCCGTGTCAGTGTCTGTGAAAGGTTAGAGCCCTTTTTTATATATATATAAATCTTGTTGACTGAAAATTCCTTTGTTAATGGCAAAACTGATACAAAGTTCAGAGAAACCTCGTCCTCATCATCATTGTTATGAGTTATGTTTTAATTATGTCAAGTCCATATTTAACCTCTTAAGGACACATGACGTACCGGTACGTCATGTGTTGTTCCGATCACTGCCGCCCGGCCGGTACGTCATGTGTTGTTCCGATCACTGCCGCCCGGCCGGTACGTCATGTGTTGTTCCGATCACTGCCGCCCGGCCGGTACGTCATGTGTTGTTCCGATCACTGCCGCCCGGCCGGTACGTCATGTGTTGTTCCGATCACTGCCGCCCGGCCGGTACGTCATGTGTTGTTCCGATCACTGCCGCCCGGCCGGCAGTGATCGGAACAAGATGCCTGCTCAAATCATTGAGCAGGCACCTAGGCTAAATGCGCGGGGGGGTCTTGTGACCCCCCCCCCATGTCGGCGATCGCAACAAACCGCAGGTCAATTTAGACCTGCAGTTTGATGCGCTTTTTGCAGTTTCTGATCCCCGCGGTCCCTGACCGTGAGGATCAGAAACTTTATAATGTCCAAAATATATCTGTATCCCCCCCCCACCCCCTGCACCCCTGAGTGATTTTAGCCCCGTGGGAGGTGCAGGGGGAGGGTTGCGGACGGTGCGGGAGGCGGGCGGTGCGGCAGGCGGGATCGCGATCCCCCGCCCGCCTCCCCTTGAATGATCGTTGGTGGTTAGTGGGTATACCAGGGTGCCAGCACATTGCTGGCACCCTGGTATAAACGGCTGACATCTGCCAGTAAGAGGGAGCTCCCTCCATCTCCCATCGGGGGGCTGCAGTGCCTTTGCAGCCCCCCGATGGAGAGGGAGAGAGCCCCCAGACAGCCCCCCGACAGATCCCCTCCTTACCCTTCCCCGTCTGCGAAGTTCTGAGCCGACGGGGAAGGTTCCCATGGCAACAGGACGCCGTCTCAGGTGTCCTGCTGTCCATGGTGCTGAACAGATCTGTGCTAAAAGGCAGAGATCTGTTCAGACAAAATGTAAGTAAAATACAGTGCAGTACAATATATATTTACTTTACCCGAACGGTGAACGCCATAAAAATAAAAAATAAAAAACTATGATGAAATTGAAATTTTGCCCACCTTACTTCCCAAAAAAAGGTAATAAAAGTGATCAAAAAAGTCACATGTACGCCAAAATTGTAACAATCAAACCGTCATCTCATCCCACAAAAATCATACCCTACCCAAGATAATCGCCCCAAAACTGAAAAAACTATGGCTCTTAGACTATGGAAACACTAAAACATGTTTTTTTTTGTTTCAAAAATGAAATCCTTGTGTAAAACTTACATAAATTAAAAAAATGTATACATATTAGGTATCGCCGCGTCCGTATCGACCGGCTCTATAAAAATATCACATGATCTAACCCCTCAGATGACCACCGTAAAAAATTAAAAATAAAAACGGTGTAAAAAAAGCCATTTTTTGTCATCTTACGTCACAAAAAGTGTAATAGCAAGCGATCAAAAAGTCATATGCATCCCCAATAGTGCCAATCAAACCGTCATCTCATCCCGCAAAAAATGAGACCCTACTTAAGATAATCGCCTAAAAACTGAAAAAACTATGGCTCTTAGACTATGGAGACACTAAAACATTTTCTTTGTTTTCAAAATGAAATCATTGTGTAAAACTTACA
The DNA here is from genome assembly GCF_905171765.1 of Bufo bufo. Lineage (NCBI taxonomy): Eukaryota > Metazoa > Chordata > Amphibia > Anura > Bufonidae > Bufo > Bufo bufo. The sequence goes on from NC_053392.1 coordinate 613,032,457, forward strand.
TAAAAAAAAAAAAAAGCATACATATTAGGTATCGCTGCGTCCGTGACAACCTGCTCTATAAAATTACCACATGATCTAACCTGTCAGATGAATGTTGTAAATAACAAAAAAAAAACAGTGCCAAAAAAGCTATTTTTTGCTACCTTGCCTCACAAAAAGTGTAATAAAGAGCAACCAAAAATCATATGTACCCTAAACTAGTACCAACAATACTGCCACCCTATCCCGTAGTTTCTACAATGGGGTCACTTTTTTGAAGTTTCCACTCTAGGGGTGCATCAGGGGGGCTTCAAATGGTACATGGTGTCAAAAAAAACAGTCCAGCAAAATCTGCCTTCCAAAAACCGTATGGCATTCCTTTCCTTCTGCGCCCTGCCGTGTGCCCGTACAGCGGTTTACGACCACATATGGGGTGTTTCTGTAAACTACAGAATCAGGGCCATAAATAATGAGTTTTGTTTGGCTGTTAACCCTTGCTTTGTAACTGGAAAAAAAATATTAAAATGGAAAATCTGCCAAAAAAGTTAAATTTTGAAATTGTATCTCTATTTTCCATTAAATCTTGTGCAACACCTAAAGGGTTAACAACGTTTGTAAAATCCGTTTTGAATACCTTGAGGGGTGTAGTTTCTTAGATGGGGTCACTTTTATGGAGTTTCTTCTCTAGGGTTGCATCAGAGTGGCTTCAAATGGGACATGGTGTCAAAAAACCAGTCCAGCAAAATCTGTCTTCCAAAAACCAAACGGCGCACCTTTCACTCTACGCCCCGCTGTGTGGCCGTACAGTAGTTTACGGCCACATATGGGGTGTTTCTGTAAACGGCAGAGTCAGGGCAATAAAGATACAGTCTTGGTTGGCTGTTAACCCTTGCTTTGTTAGTGGAAAAAATGGGTTAAAATGGAAAATTAGGCAAAAAAATGAAATTCTCAAATTTCATCCCCATTTGCCAATAACTGTTGTGCAACACCTAAAGGGTTAACGAAGTTTGTAAAATCAGTTTTGAATACCTTGAGGGGTGTAGTTTCTTAGATGGGGTCATTTTTGGGTGGTTTCTATTATGTAAGCCTCGCAAAGTGACTTCAGACCTGTAGTGGTCCCTAAAAATAAAATATCATTCCCAAAACAATTCAAACATGAAGTAGACATATGGGGAATGTAAAGTCATCACAATTTTTGGGGGTATTACTATGTATTACAGAAGTAGAAAAAACTGAAACTTTGAAATTTGCAAATTTTTCCAATTTTTGGGTAAATTAAGTATTATTTTGTGCAAAAAAAATAATTTTTTTGACTTCATTTTACCAGTGTCATGAAGTACAATATGTGACGAAAAAACAATCTCAGAATGGCCTGGATAAGTCAAAGCGTTTTAAAGTTATCAGCACTTAAAGTGACAGTGGTCAGTTTATTTTACTGATTGTATACTTATTTTCTGTACATGGTTATAGAGGCGGCCACATGACAGAGCACAGCGATCCCATGAACCCTGTCAATTAACCCCTCAGGTGTGGCACCTGAGGGGTTAATTAACCTGGTTCGGCGGATCACCTCGCCCCGTCTTTGAGGCTTGGCCGGCTGTGTGATACGGCCAGCACCCGCCGCCCACATTTGTATTCAGGGGTTAATTATATACATTGGTGGCGCAGTGGCCACAGCCCCTCCCCTCCTCCTCAGTTTTACAATAACTGCCTAGAAACAACTGGACAATGCTAAAAAATATTGTTGCATCACACGATCATAGAGGAGGTCCCGAAAGACGTCATAGATGACATTTTGGAATGCTGCAGGAGTGTTACAGAGGCCAAAGGGCATGACTAAATACTCATAGTGCTTTTCAGGAGTGTTGAATGCCATCCACCACTAGTCACCCACACGTATTCAAATCAAATTATAGGCCCCACCGAGTTCCAACTTTGGGAAGATTCTGGATCCATGAATCCTATCAAAAAGCCAAGGGACCAGAGGCAGGGGACATTTATTCTTCACATGTATTCTTCTAATTTTGTTCATCCCTGATAATCAATGCAGGACTGCAGAGAACCATCCTTTCTCTTCATAAAAATAAATTTCTAATTAAACCTTTCTCCAAGTTTTTTTTTTATGTAGTCCAACATAGCCTGACTCTCTGATAAAAATAATGGATAGTCTTGGCCACTAGGAGGCATGGTGCCAGACCGGAGCCCAATCAGTCATAGGATCTGTGTGGTGACTACCTTCAGTTTTATCAAAAATATACACGTAGCTGGCATGAAGCATGGCCCAGTAGATTCTTGGGAGCCTGTGGAGCCCAGGGTGGTCGCACAGAAGCCAAGCAGCAGAAACGACAGTCATCCCCAGTGCAAAATCCCAGAAGTAGGATACTAGTAGAAACAGGTAAGACATAGGATCTTTTCTGTGAGCAAGACTCTCACTTGGAGATCGATGGGCACGCTGACATTTCATGGATTCTATAAGTGTCATCCCATTGATAGATGTGACTACCAAAGGCCTCTCCAACTGCTTGGAAGGGATATGGTATTGGGCTACCAAGGCTTGATGCAGGAGTCCAGGAAGGCCTGCATGGTAAACCAAATTTCACTGCATAGTAAGGACACAGGGAATATCAGCTTCAGGAAGAACTTCACTTTGCCCAGGGTTGTCCATCCAATCAACCCTAGGCACTGGGGTTTCCCATGAGGAGGGAACAGGTTCTTTGCAATATAAGCACAATACTGCCCTGACAGAGTTGCGGGAGTGAAGAGGCCACAGAGGTGGCACGACAGGCTCCTCGAAGACCTTGTGGAAGGTGGCCAAAAGTCCCAAAGATTATAGATCAGTTGGCCACTTTGCTTACAGAAGGGGATAGGGTAGGCAAGGGCTTCTCCAGAGATGAGGCAAACCAGGAATGTTACATTGGACCAGTCTATAGGAAACTGATGAGCCTGCAACTCAAAGTGAATAGTACACTGGTTCAAGAACGCACAACATAACTTGGGATCACCTTTGAGGTGTGAGGGTAGTGAAAGGTGCTGGCTGGAAGCAAACTGGTGGAGATGGTTATGCAGACACATTGGCTGAAGGTAGCAGCACAGGAGCTGCAGTAGTCTAAGTGGGCTAAGATATAATTGGGATACTGCAGAAGCTTCTCTTGGCATCCATGTTGACTAGTCAACTCCCTAAATATTTTAGGCAGTCTGATCTTAGATTGGCCAGCAGATGTGGATCTCTGTGCTCTAAAAACAGTTTGGTTTAGGGTTACTCCTCAAGTTATCTACAGTAAATGGCCCCTCTGATATTCAATATTTCACAATATACAGGGGTTTGGATTTTGGAGCACGGGAACCACCAGGCCACTATCTCCTGAAGTAGTCCCTGTTCAGTGACTGTTGACCCACAGAGGTCAAGAGACACCTGTGCTGAGCACTGAGGGATCAGGCAAAACCATAGTTGGTAATAGGCCAAGGTCAGGGCAGGCAGAGTATGTGCATTCCAATAAACAGTCCAAAGTCAGGATGGGCAGCTGAGGGTCACTATGGAGATTAGAGAGAGGCCAGGTAGCAAAAGGTCAAAACTGGAAAACAGACAGAAGTCAGTACACGGGCAGACAAACGTATAACACCATACCTAGCGGACTAGACTCTATTGCTCAGGCACTTACTGAATGCAGAAGGTGACTAAAGTTCCCCACAATGGCCAGCCATTGACTGGTAAAGATTAGGGTATGCATGCACTAGCCCTTTAAAAGCTGGAGGTAGCATGTCAGCACTCCACAGTCAGAGTGAGAGAGGCCTGGCCAATCTATTCCAGTGGCATGGCCCACCCGGAAGGAGGGGAAAGCGGGAGGATTGTTAATTTTTGTCTGGTCCTAGGTGCCTCAAAGGGACTTGGCTGGATCCATACATATCTCCTAATTTAAAGGGATTAGATATTATTCTGGATTATATTGTTACTACACCTATTTACACATGAAAAATGAAAGGTCTTCGCACACATTTTTGATCAAACGTGTTTTTCGGGGTTCCCTGATCATAAATACATGGTGTGATTATTGAAAACCCTCAATCTGATGTCAGAGGCAACCATTCATTAACACCTCCTTGTCAACTGAACACCATGATTTCATTCCTATAGGCTTTTTTTAAGATTGCCATATACATTATACTTTTGTCGGATAAACCTGTCAAGAACCGTGGGTTCGGCTGGCCCACTAATGTCTGTGGGGAGTCCTGACTCCCCCGGAATTGTCCCATTTTCTCCCAATCCATATATTCACCTGGGAGATAAGCCACCTTTAGAACTGTCTGGCAGCAGCTTGCTCCGCTCTCCTATGGTGTACACAGACATATTTTGCTGAGCCGAATTTGTATGTGTATGGGGGAAGCGGCTGTCTGCCGAACGAAGCTTAGACATAACCCCTTTAAGTCTTTTATCTGGAACTCTTTGTCAGGAAATATCTGTCCATGGATGTTTGATATGAGTTTGATTAACCTGGTTAAAACCTAACTCATAATATGTGTCTATATATTTGTTTCACATATATGTTCATGCTGCATTTGCCTCCATTCATATCCGTTATACTATACTTTGAGAAAATAAGAAAATATTTATTTTTCCAGGTGAGGATGAGACGAGAGACTCCCATGAACATCTCCTTTTACCTGAAGAAGTAGAAGATAACAAGGTCACACAAGCTAATTTAATAAATGCTAATGCACCCTTAGACCTTCACAGTGGAGATCTGTCCACCAGTACCGTTGGTCACAAGTATCTTTTGTCCAATCAATCAATGAGTCAATCACAGAATCAGTCTAAACAATCTGTGCATAAAATAATTGACAAAGATAAAAGACCACTTTCAGCTTCAGAATGTGAAAAGTATTTTAGTCAGAAATCAAAACTTATGGAGCGTCAAAGAATTCACACACGTGAGAAGCCATTTTTATGTTCAGAATGCGGGAAATGTTTTGGTCTGAAATCAAGCCTTGTGAAACATCGAAGAATTCACACAGGGGAGAAGCCATTTTCATGTTCGGAATGTGGGAAATGTTTTGCAAAGAAATCACATGTTGTGGAACATCTAAGAACTCACACAGGGGAGAAGCCGTTTTCATGTTCGGAATGTGGGAAATGTTTTAGTCGAAATTCGGTTCTTAAAGAACATAAGAGAATTCACACGGGAGAGAAGCCATTTTCATGTCCTGAATGTGGGAAATGTTTTTGCCAGAAATCAGGCCTTTTGGAACATCAAAAAACTCACACAGGAGAGAAGCCATTTTCATGTTCAGAATGTGGAAAATGTTTTAGTCTGAAATCGTGTCTTGTTTCTCATCAGAGAACTCATACAGGGGAGAAGCCATTTTCATGTTCAGAATGTGGCAAACGTTTCGGCTATAAACCGGATCTGGTTGTACATCAAAGAACTCACACAGGGGAGAAACCGTTTTCATGTCCTGAATGTGAGAAATGTTTTAGTCAGAAAAGAAATCTTGTGAAACATCGAAGAATTCACACAGGGGAGAAGCCATTTTCATGTTTAGAATGTGGGAAATGTTTTAGACTCAAGTCTATTCTTCTTTACCATCAGAGAACTCACACAGCGGAGTAGCCATTTCATGTCCTGAATGTGGAAAATGTTTTGGCCAGAAATCAAGCCTTTTAGAACATCAAAGAATTCACACAGGGGAGAAGCCATTTTCATGTCCTGAATGGGGGAAATGTTTTTGCCAGAAATCAGGCCGTTTGGAACATCAAAGAACTTACATAGGAGAGAAGCCATTTTCATGTTCAGAATGTGGGAAATGTTTTGGTCGGAAAATGGTTCTTGTTGAACATCAGAGAACTCACATAGGAGAGAATCTATTTCCGTGTGATACTGTAGGAGATATTTTAGACAGAAATCAAATGTTAGAAAACATCTAAAAGTTTACATAGGAGAGAGGCCATTTTAATGTTTTGAATTTGCTAAATTTTTTACACACAGAACAGGTTTTGCTAAACATCGAAGAACTCGCACAGGTGCAACATAAGAACTGTTGCAGGTGTTTGGTTTATTTTAAGACCTGCTGCCTAAGGATGCCTTCTGTTGTACAAATATACTCCTTGTGGTATAGCAGAACTGTATAGGCAGATGTCCCCAGAAAACCAGAGGCACGCTATTACAACACTGATCGTTTAGACAAAGCCACTATGTCCGCCGGATCAGTACTGTGGCTGTAACACATACAATGCTTTCAGGTAGTTTTCAGATCATTTATTTTTTTTATTTTTTATTTCATTATGCTGTGGCCTTGTGCTAAAATTAAAAAGAAATCAAGTTGTTCCCCGTCATTCTGCACTCCTTACCCTATAATTAAAAAAGTTAAAACAGAATGTTAGAATGCTTAGCTAACTTACTGAAAGGGAAAAGCTAAAATTTTGCATTGATATAAGTATTCATACCCTTTACTCAGGACGTAGTTGAAGCCCCTTTGGTAGCAATTACAGCTTACAGTCTTCTTGGGTATGATGCCAAAAGGTTTGCACACCAGGATTTGGGGATTTTTTGCCGTTCTTCTCTGCAGATTCTCTCAAGCTCTGTGAGATTGGATGGGGATGTCGGTGGACAGCCATTTTCAGGTCTCTCCAGATATGTTCCATTAGGTTCAGGGTTCTGGCTGGGCCACTTAAAGACATTTAGAAAGTTGTCCCTAAGCCACTCCTGTGTTGTCTTAGATGTGTGTTTAGAATAATTGTCTTGTTGGAAGGTGACACATCAATCCCAGGCTAAGATCCAGGTCCACGTTTTTATTAGGAATATCTCTGGACTTTGCTCCATTCAGCTTTACCTCAACCTTGACCAGTCTACCTGTTCCCAGTATGATGCTGGCTTCACCATTCTTTAATGTAGGGATGGTATTGTGCAGATGATCAGCAGTGCCTGGTTTCCTCCAGACATGATGCTTAGAATTGAGGGCAAAAAGTTTCCATCTTGGTTTCATCAAACCAGAGAATCTTGTTTTTCACAGTCTGAGACTCCTTTTAGTTTATTTTATTTTATTTTTATTAAACTCCAGGCGAGTATTCATGTGTCTTTTATTGAGGAGAGGCTGCTTTGTGGCTACTCTACCATAAAGCCCAGATTGGTGCAGGCTGCAGTGATGGTTGACATTTTGGATGTTTCTCCCATCTGCCCACAGGATATTATTTTTTTAATAGCAGATATGCATAAATGTTTCAACTCACTACATTCCTGGTTATACATGTGCATCTCAATAATTTAGAATAGCATTCAAAAGTAAATTTTTAAGTTATTTCACTAATTTAGTTCAAAAAGTGATATATTCTATAGGTTCATTATACACATAGTGATCTATTTCAAGCATTTAGTTCTTTTCATGATGATGGCTATGGCTTACAGCTAATAAAAAACCAAAAGTTAGCATCTCAGAAAATTAGAATATTATATAAGACCAAATACAAAATTCATATTTTAATACAGAATTCTGTACTTGGTCGGGGCTCCTTTTGCATGAATTACTACATCATTGCGGCATGGCATGGAGGCGATCAGCCTGTGGCACAGCTGAGATGTTATGGAAGTGCAGGTTGCTTTGATAGTGGATACCTTACACCTCACTGAGGATATACATTTTTTATAATTCTGAATTCATGCAGTATTGAAAAACCAGATCACAGTAAGCATAAATAAAACATAACTTTTATTCTTAATTTTTAATAAATAATAATATTTGATCCACCTGTGAAGACGACTATAATACGGACAAACATATACAAAAATAATAGATAGGGAAAGACAGAATAAGGGAGAGGACAAACGCGAGGGACCCCACTAACTCTCTGGGAACCCTCGCTAATACCTCAACCCACAGGAACACCCTGATGGTGGATGGCTGGTGGTCCCGTGCCTATACTGGCTCTGCCTAAAAAGACCCTAAGACCTCCCTTTTGTCTTTCCCTACCTATTATTTTTGTATATGTTTGTCTGCTTTGATAGTGGCCTTCAGATCATCCACATTGTTGGGTCTTCTGTCTATAATCTTCCTCTTGACAATACCCCATAGATTCTCTATGAGGTTTAGGTCAGGTGAGTTTGCTGGCCAATCAAGCACAGTGATACCATGGCTACACTGACTTTGGACTTGATATAACATAGCGGACCTACACCAGCAGATGACATGACTGCCCAAACATCACTGACTGTGGAGACCTCTAGCAACTTGGATTGTGGCCTCTCCACTCTTCTTCCAGACTCTGGGACCTTGATTTCCAAATGAAATACTAAATTTACTTGCATCTGAAAACAGGACTTTGGACCAATGAGCAGCAGTCCAGTCCTTTTTCTCCTTAGCTAAGGTAAGACGCTTCTGACGTCGTCTCTGGTTCATGAGTGGTTTGACCCAAGAAATGTACAGTTGTAGCCCATGTCCTAGACATGTCTGTGTGTGTGATGGCTATTGAAGCACTGACTCTAGCCGCAGTCGACTCCTTGTGAATCTCCCCCAAATTCTTGAATGGCCTTTTCTTGACATTCCTTTCAAGGCTGTAGTTATCGCTGTTGCTTGTGCACCTTTTTCTACCACACTTTTCCTTCCACTCAATTTTCCATTAATATGCTTGGATACAGCAATCTGTGAACAGCCAGCTTCTTTAGCAATGGCCTTTTGTGGATTGCCCTCCTTGTGGAGGGTAACAATGATTCCAGAAGTCAGCAGTCTTCCCCAAGAATGTGTTGTCTACTGAACCAGACTGAGGTACCAAGCTTGGGAAACCTTTAAAGGTGTTTTGTGTTGATTAGCTGATTAGAGTGTGACTCCATTAATCTACAATATATAACTTTTTCACAATATTCTAATTCTCTGAGATACTGACTTTTGAGTTTTCATTAGCTGTAAGCCATAATCATCAGCATTAAAATAAACGCTTGAAAAAGATCACTGTGTGTAATAAATCTATAATATGAGTTTCACTTTTTCAATTGAACTACTGAAATAAATTAGGGTTATCCTAGTCCAGTGATGGCGAACCTATGGCACGGGTGCCAGAGGCGGCACTCAGAGCCCTCTCTGTGGGCACCCGCACTCTGGAAAAAGTCTATGGTGTACAATATGCCTTAGACTTTTCCTGCCATTTATCAGCGCAGGCAGCGCACTGAATGTAGGCTATTATAGCTAAATAATAAAGTACATGGAAGATATACTATATTGGACTATAGTATTCAGGTTAAATTGCTTTGTTGGCACTTTGCAATAAATAAGTGGGTTTTGGGTTGCAGTTTGGGCACTCGGTCTCTAAAAGGTTCACCATCACTGTCCTAGTCCATCCTTCAGACCTCACTGTCCACTCCAGTTCATATACTTGTGCATATTAAAATTGCCATCCACAGCAACAAAAGTGGTGAATAAAACAGACAAATAGAGCATCTGTTTTTATGGAGATGAGTGTTGAAAGTATGCTGTGCACACAGGAGGAGCTCAGGCAGAGTAACCATTGGATTCTTGGTCACCTCTGTTACCAATGCCCTCCTCCCCTATTACTGTTTTGTGGGGTGACCAGCTCTAGGAAGAGTCCTGGTTGTTCCAAACTCTTTCCATTTAAGAATTATTGAGGCCACTGTGTTCTTAGGAGGTTTCGGTGGAGCAGATTTTTTTTGTACCATTCTCCAGATCTGTTTCCACACACAATACTATCCCTGAACTCTACAGGCAGGTCTTTCCTCCTCATGGCTTGGTATTTGTTCTGATATGCATTGTCAGCTATGAGACCTTATATAGACAGGACTGTGTCTTTCTAAATAATTTCCAATCCACTGCATTTACCACAGATGACTCCAATTAAGGTGTAGAAACATCTCAAAGATGATCCAGAGAAATGGGATGCCCCAGAGCTAAATGTCAAGGTCATAGCAAAGGGTCTGAATACTTACTGTGTATATCCATACCAAATTATAGTTTTTCCTTTTTAATAAATTTGCAAAAATTCTAAAATTTTCTTTTCACTTTCTCATTATGGGGTACTGAGTGCAGAATGATGGAGGAAAAACTTGATTTTTTAAATAAAATTTATCAGAAGTCTGCAACGTAAAATGTGAAAAAAAAAAGTGAAAGAGTCTGAAGTCTTTCTGAATGCAGGGTATCTTCCACTCTGCTCTAAAAACTAGTAATCTGAATTGTTTTACTTCTTTTATGCCACAAACAAAGAGTTAAAGAAAAGGGGGTTAATTCACACTTTCGTATAACAATACTGAAGAATAAATGTCTCCTTACTGATCAGTAATATGGCTCATATTTTTTTTATTTTGTGGTTCATTTACCATCAGTATGACTCCACAGTACAAAATACACGGAAGAAAACAGGCTTCGTCATCAAAAGCTTGGTCTAATTTACATGATAATTAAAAGAAAAACTCTTTGGACAATGTAGGACCCATTTGATTTGGACTAATGAAAATCCAAACAGTAATGATGCTATAGTAGAACCTGAGATGAGCTGCCTATGCGTAAAGTCTCGCAATTATTACCACTGAGGTCACAATAAATTGTGCTGGAAGTGATGTATCTGTGGCTTCTTGAAATGTAGATACAATAAAAAAAAAACTAAATGGCTCCAAGTTTTCCGTTTTTGCAAGAGTTCTCTTTGATTCATAGAGCTGAAGATGAGTTGAACCCTACTGTCAGTGCATTATTTTGTAATATGGGATCTAAGAGTGTTTTCTCATATAGTTACATAGAAAAAAGTCAGATGTCCAAGTTCTGCAAGGGATCTAAGAGTGTTTTCTCATATAGTTACATAGAAAAAAGTCAGATGTCCAAGTTCTGCAAGGGATAGAGGGAAGGGGAGTGGGAATCGAAATTCTGCACATTTACATAAGCATTAATATTATTTTGTTCTGAGAATTAAACTAAAGGCATATTTACACATGTTGACCGACCAGGCAACTATCGTGGTGGGACGGTTCCATCCTGATAACTGCCTACTTGACTACATGCAGCAATATCCTCCACATTTTGGGGACGAGTGATGGCTACTGCTATCGCTCATCCTCGTACAGATTCATCGTTTCTGGGGAGAAGATCACTGTTTACAGCGTACTATCATTTTCCATGATAAAAAAGTATTTTGTGCGTTCATCAGGTGTTCTGCAGCACTTTTACTCGGGCCAATTATCGAGCATGAGCATTCGTTCTAACATTCATTGTCATGCCCTAAAATGTCTTTAGGTCCTCCAAAAGTAATTATAGATTATGGAAGATGTCCATAAAATACAAGCTGACTTGAACACTTTAAGTGATTGGGCATCAACTTGGCAAATGAGGGTCAAAGTAGATAAATGTAAAGTTCTGCATCTTGGTAATAATAATCTCCGTGCTTCATATGTCCTAAGGGAGGTAACACTGGGAGAGTCACTTGTAGAGAAGGACTTGGGTGTCCTTGTAGATTGTAGATTAAATAACAGCATACACTTTGTACCGCTCATCTAACAACCTACTAAGAGGTCATAAACACTTATTTAAGCCACATTCTTATCAGAAAGATAAGAACTGACCTATAAAGAGTGTTTATAAAGGTCAGAGAGCAGAGATAAGGAGCTCATCAGCTCCCTCACTGACAGAGAAGAGAGAAAATTCAGATTCTGCTAGAAGAGCATCTCAGCTCTCCACAGAGAAAAGGACTCTATGTTTTTAATAAAGACTAATTGAAATAATGATTTTCAGCTCATAATGAGTACAATGCACTAATAAAATTGCCCCCAAAGGTGTACATAGCCCTTAACCTCTTAAGGACACAGGGCATACAGGTACGCCCTGATGTCCGAGTCCTTAAGGACACAGCGGGCGGTGATCGAAACAGAGTGCCTGCTGAAATCATTCAGCAGGCACTCTGTGACAATGCCGAGTCAATCCCCCGTATCGGCGATCGCAGCAAACCGCAGGTCAATTCAGACCTGCGGTTTTCTGCGTTTCCAGGTCATTCTGGACTCCGGTGACCCAATAACCCGGAATAGGATGGTGATCGGTGGTGTGATAATACACCACCAATCACCATCCTTAAATCCTGAGAGGTGGCGGTGACATCACCTCTCAGGATCGCATCCTATTGGCTGGACCGGCGGGCGGGGTTAACTTCCCCCAGCTCTGCTCTCCTCCTCCACACTGCTTCCGTGGAGCCAGGAGAGAGGAGCGTCCGTCCACCTCTGAGCCCAGCACCCCCACGTGAGCCACCATGGTTTTTTTTTGTGCGTGCGCTTACTGTGGCCGGCACTCTTAGCGTCCAGCCACTGTTAGCGCAACGCCCACCCCACCGCTAATCAGCTTCGGACCGCTGACCAGCGAGTTTGAATGTTTTTATTTATTAATTTTTTTCTATTTTTGGGGCTTTCATTTTTTTTATTTAGTTTAATTTTTTTTTTCTGTTAGGTTCAGGGTGGGTTAGGCAAGGGTATAAGTTAACGTGAACACCCATCCCCCCACGCACACGCACACTAAATAAAGTTTTACGCACACACACTCCCCTATGGCCCGCCAGACGTTCTCGGCCGAGGAGTCATACGCCCAGCTTGCCTCTGACTCCGAGAGCTCAAGTGAGGAGGACGATGACCCCACTTTCCTCTTGTTATCCGTGTCCTCCTCATAGTGATGATGAGCCCCCAAGGCGGCGGAGACAGGGGACCCCCATGCCAGGGACCCTGTGGCCCTCACTAGTATGAGCAGCCCTGGGGCTCGTACTAGTTTTCCGGCCCACCAGATAAGTCCACCTGAGCCCCCTACTGGTGAACTTGTCTGGTGTACCCCAGAGGAATCCAGATTTGCACAGTGGGCTTCACTGAATATGACTTTTTTTATTTTTTTTTCATTGACCACTTTGTGAATCTGATGGTGGAGCAAACCAACTTGTTCACCCAACAGTTCATTGCTCAACACCCGAGCTCCTTTTTGGCTAGGTCCGGTGGCTGGACTTTGGTCAGTGCAGCCGAGATGAGGACGTTTTGGGGCCTCGTGCTGCACATGGGCCTAGTCAAAAAAAACAGTGTCAGGCAGTACTGGATTGGGGACGTCCTCTACCAGACCCCACTCTACTGTATGGCCATGATATGTTCCCGTTTGAAGGCCATTCGGAAATGCCTGCACTATGCAGATAATGCAGCATGTCTCCCCCGAGGTGATCCTGCCTATGACCGCCTGTCCAAAATCAGGCCGGTCATCGATCACTTCAGGGTCGCGGTTGATGAGTCTCTCATTGCTTTCAAGGGGAGACTCATTTTCCGCCAGTATGTTCCCTCTAAGCGGGCGAGGTATGGCGTGAAGCTGTCCAAACTTTTTGTGAGAGTACCTCAGGGTACACTTACAAGTTTCGTGTGTACGAGGGGCGAGATTCCTGTATTGAACCCCAAGAATGTCCCACCACTCTGAGTGTTAGCGGGAAACTTGTGTGGGACCTTATGCACCCACTGCTAGATAAGGGTTACCACCTGTACGTGGATTAATTTTATACTAGTATCCCCTTGTTCCAGTCCCTCGCTGCCAGATCCACATCCCCTTGTGGGACCGTGCGGAAAAATCAACACGCCCTCCCTACCCACCCCCTCCAGGTACCTATCCCAAGGGGTGAGACCTGTACCCTTACCAGTGGAAACCTGTTGCTGGTCAGATATAAGGACAAGAGGGATGTTCTTATTCTGTCCACAATTCACGGTAACTGCATCACCCCTGTCCCTGTGCAAGGTACCGCGGCAACGGTCCTCAAGCCTGATTGTATCGTCGACTACAATCGGTATATGGGAGCTGTTGATTTCTCTGATCAAGTCCTCAAGCCATATAACGCCATGAGCAAAACCCGGGCATGGTACAAAAAAGTTGCGGTCTACTTGGTACAGGTTGCCTTGTACAACTCTTTTGTGCTGTCCCAGAGCGCTGGCAACACAGGGAAATTCCTGCAGTTCTATGAGGCAGTCCTCAAGGCCCTGATCTTTTCTGACCGGGAAAGAGCAGGCCAGAGTACATCGGAAACTGGTGGCGCCCGGGTCGTCCCTGGCCAACACTTTCCAGGTGTGGTCCCCCATACTGGAAAGAAGGGACGGTCCCAAAAAAAGTGCAGAATGTGTCACAGGAGGGGGATACGGAAGGACACCACCACTCAGTGTGACACGTGCCCCGATCATCCGGGCCTCTGCATTGACGGTTGCTTCAGGGAGTACCACACTTCCATGGAGTACTACATTTATAATCCCCTTCCCTAATTTTAATTCTATTTGGCCACAGACAATCGCCCAGAAAAAAAAAAAAAAACTATGGATCTCAGACTTTGGAGACACCAAAACAAAAATTGTTTTTTTTCAAAAATGATATTATTTTGTAAAACTATAATAAATAAAAAAAGTATACATATTAGGTATCGCCGCATGACCTAACCCCTTAGATGAACACAGTCAAAAAAATTAAATAAAACTTTAGTGGAACACCTAAAGGGTTAACAAAGGTAGTAAATTCAGTTTTGAATACCTTGAGGGGTGTAGTTTCCAAAATTGGGTCACTTTTTTGGCGTTTCCACTCTAGGGGTGCATCAGGGGGGCTTCAAATGGGACATGGTGTAAATAAACCAGTCCAGCAAAATCTGCCTTCCAGAAACCATATGGTGTTCCTTTCCTTCTGCGCCCTGCCGTGTGCCCGTACAGTAGTTTACGACCAAATATGGGGTGTTTCTGCAAACTACAGAATCAGGGTAATAAATATTGAGTTTTGTTTGGCTGTTAACCATTGCTTTGTTACTGGAAAAAATGGATTAAAATGGAAAATTTGCCCAAAAATTAAAATTCTGAAATTTCATCTCCATTTGCCAATAACTATTGTGAAACATCTAAAGGGTTAACATAGTTTGTAAAATCAGTTTTGAATACCTTGAGGGGTGTAGTTTCTAAAATGGGGTCATTTTTGGGTGGTTTCAATTATGTAAGCCTCACAAAGTGACTTCAGACCTGAACAAGGTAAAAGAGGAGGGAATATTTAAAAGAAGAAAAACTGCTACAAGAGGACATAGTTTTAAATTAGAGGGGCAAAGGTTTAAAAGTAATATCAGGAAGTATTACTTTACTGAGAGAGTAGTGGATGCATGGAATAGCCTCCCTGCAGAAGTGGCAGCTGCAAATACAGTGAAGTTAAGCATGCATGGGATAGGCATAAGGCCATCCTTCATATAAGATAGGGCCAGGGGCTATCCATAGTATTTAGTATATTGGGCAGACTAGATGGGCCAAATGGTTCTTATCTGCCGACACATTCTAGGTTTCTATGTTTCTGTGTAACTGGTCCTTAAAAAGTGGGTTTTGGAAAATTTCTGAAAAATTTCAAGATTTGCTTCTAAACTTCTAAGCCTTGTAACGACCCCAAAAAATGAAAAGGCATTCCCAAAATGATCCAAACATAAAGTATACATATGGGAAATGTAAATTAATAACTATTTTTGGAGGTATTACTATGTATATTAGAAGTAGAAAAATTGAAACTTGGAAATTTGCACATTTTTCCACATTTTTGGTAAATTTGGTATTTTTTTATAAATAAAAATACATTTTTTTTACTCTATTTTACCAGTGTCATGAAGTACAATATGTGACGAAAAAACATTCTCAGAATGGCCTGGATAAGTAAAAGCGTTTAAAAGTTATTCACACATAAAGTGACACTGGTCAGATTTGCAAAAAATGGGCTGGTCCTTAAGGTGAAAATGAGCCCGGTCCTTAAGGGGTTAAGAACAAGACCTCTTATTAGAGTGGGATATTGGTGGTGGAGCAGTTTATTTTCCACCTCTGATACTAAACACCATAGAATTCTTAAGCGGTCTGTGTGAGAGAGGTGGAACCATGGGGTGAGATCTGTGTGAGAGAGGGGAACCATGGGGTGCGGTCTGTGTGAGAGAGGTGGAACCATGGGGTGAGGTCTGTGTGAGAGAGGTGGAACCATGGGGTGAGGTCTGTGTGAGAGAGGGCAACCATGGGGTGAGGTCTGTGTGAGAGAGGTAGAACCATGGGGAGAGGTCTGTGTGAGAGAGGGGAACCATGGGGTGAGGTCTGTGTGAGAGAGGGGGAACCATGGGGAGCGGTCTGTGTGAGAGAGGGGGAACCATGGGGAGCGGTCTGTGTGAGAGAGGGGGAACCATGGGGAGAGGTCTGTGTGAGAGAGGTGGAACCATGGGGTGAGGTCTGTGTGAGAGAGGGCAACCATGGGGTGAGGTCTGTGTGAGAGAGGTGGAACCATGGGGAGAGGTCTGTGTGAGAGAGGGGAACCATGGGGTGAGGTCTGTGTGAGAGAGGGGGAACCATGGGGAGCGGTCTGTGTGAGAGAGGGGGAACCATGGGGAGCGGTCTGTGTGAGAGAGGGGGAACCATGGGGAGAGGTCTGTGTGAGAGAGGTGGAACCATGGGGAGCGGTCTGTGTGAGAGAGGTGGAACCATGGGGAGAGGTCTGTGTGAGAAAGGGAAACCATGGGGTGAGGTCTGTGTGAGAGAGGTGGAACCATGGGGTGAGGTCTGTGTGAGAGAGGTGGAACCATGGGGAGCGGTCTGTGTGAGAGAGGGGAACCATGGTGAGCAGTCTGTGTGAGAGAGAGGGGAACCATGGGGAGCAGTCTGTTTGAGAGAGGGGAACCATGGGGAGCGGTCTGTGTGAGAGAGAGAGGGAACCATGGGAAGCGGTCTGTGTGAGCGAGGGGGAACCATGGGGAGCGGTCTGTGTGAGAGAGGGGAACCATGGGGAGCGGTCTGTGTGAGAGAGAGAGGGAACCATGGGAAGCGGTCTGTGTGAGAGAGGGGAACCATAGGGAGCGGTCTGTTTGAGAGAGGGAGAACATGGGGAGCGGTCTCTGTGAGAGAGAGGTGGAACCATGGGGTGAGGTCTGTGTGAGAGAGGGGAACTATGGGGAGCGGTCTGTGTGAGAGAGGGGGAACCATGGGGAGCGGTCTGTGTGAGAGAGGGGGAACCATGGGGTGAGGTCTGTGTGAGAGAGGGGAACCATGGGGAGCAGTCTGTGTGAGAGAGGGGGAACCATGGGGAGCGGTCTGTGTGAGAGAGGGGAACCATGGGGGGAGAGGTCTGTGTGAGAGGGAACCATGGGGAGCGGTCTGTGTGAGAGAGGGGGAACCATGGGGAGCGATCTGTGTGAGAGGGGAACCATGGGGAACGGTCTGTGTGAGAGAGGGGGAACCATGGGGAGCGGTCTGTGTGAGAGAGGAGGAACCATGGGGAGCGGTCTGTGTGAGGGGGGGGAACCATGGGGTGAGGTCTGTGTGAGAGAGGGGAACCATAGGGAGCGGTCTGTGTGAGAGAGGGGGAACCATGGGGAGCGGTCTGTGTGAGAGAGGGGGAACCATGGGGAGCAGTCTGTGTGAGAGAAGGAACCATGGGGAGCGGTCTGTGGGAGAGAGAGGGGAACCATGGGGAGCGGTCTGTGTGAGAGAGGGGGAACCATGGGGAGCGGTCTGTGCGAGAGAGGGGGAACCATGGGGAGCGGTCTGTTTGAGAGAGGGGAACCATGGGGAGCGGTCTGTGTGAGAGAGAGAGGGAACCATGGGAAGCGGTCTGTGTGAGCGAGGGGGAACCATGGGGAGCGGTCTGTGTGAGAGAGGGGAACCATGGGGAGCGGTCTGTGTGAGAAAGAGAGGGAACCATGGGAAGCGGTCTGTGTGAGAGAGGGGAACCATAGGGAGCGGTCTGTTTGAGAGAGTGAGAACATGGGGAGCGGTCTCTGTGAGAGAGAGGTGGAACCATGGGGTGAGGTCTGTGTGAGAGAGGGGAACTATGGGGAGCGGTCTGTGTGAGAGAGGGGGAACCATGGGGAGCGGTCTGTGTGAGAGAATGAGAACCATGGGGAGCGGTCTGTGTGAGAGAGGGGGAACCATGGGGAGCGGTCTGTGTGAGAGAGGGGGAACCATGGGGTGAGGTCTGTGTGAGAGAGGGGGAACCATGGGGAGCGGTCTGTGTGAGAGAGGGGGAACCATGGGGAGCAGTCTGTGTGAGAGAGGGGGAACCATGGGGAGCGGTCTGTGTGAGAGAGGGGAACCATGGGGGGAGAGGTCTGTGTGAGAGGGAACCATGGGGAGCGGTCTGTGTGAGAGAGGGGGAACCATGGGGAGCGATCTGTGTGAGAGGGGAACCATGGGGAACGGTCTGTGTGAGAGAGGGGGAACCATGGGGAGCGGTCTGTGTGAGAGAGGGGGAACCATGGGGAGCGGTCTGTGTGAGAGAGGGGGAACCATGGGGAGCGGTCTGTGTGAGAGAGGGGGAACCATGGGGAGCGGTCTGTGTGAGAGAGGGGGAACCATGCGAAAGAGGTCTGTGTGAGAGAGGGGGAACCATGGGGAGCGGTCTGTGTGAGAGAGGAGGAACCATGGGGAGCGGTCTGTGTGAGGGGGGGGGAACCATGGGGAGCGGTCTGTGTGAGAGAGGGGAACCATAGGGAGCGGTCTGTGTGAGAGAGGGGGAACCATGGGGAGCGGTCTGTGTGAGAGAGGGGGAACCATGGGGAGCGGTCTGTGTGAGAGAAGGAACCATGGGGAGCGGTCTGTGTGAGAGAGGGGGAACCATGGGGAGCGATCTGTGTGAGAGGGGAACCATGGGGAACGGTCTGTGTGAGAGAGGGGGAACCATGGGGAGCGGTCTGTGTGAGAGAGGGGGAACCATGGGGAGCGGTCTGTGTGAGAGAGGGGGAACCATGGGGAGCGGTCTGTGTGAGAGAGGGGGAACCATGGGGAGCGGTCTGTGTGAGAGAGGGGGAACCATGGGGAGCGGTCTGTGTGAGAGAGGAGGAACCATGGGGAGTGGTCTGTGTGAGGGGGGGGAACCATAGGGAGCGGTCTGTGTGAGAGAGGGGGAACCATGGGGAGCGGTCTGTGTGAGAGAGGGGGAACCATGGGGAGCAGTCTGTGTGAGAGAAGGAACCATGGGGAGCGGTCTGTGGGAGAGAGAGGGGAACCATGGGGAGCGGTCTGTGTGAGAGAGGGGGAAACATGGGGAGCGGTCTGTGCGAGAGAGGGGGAACCATGGGGAGCGGTCTGTGGGAGAGAGAGGGGAACCATGGGGAGCGGTCTGTGTGAGAGAGAGGGAACCATGGGGAGCGGTCTGTGTGAGAGAGAGGGAACCATGGGGAGCGGTCTGTGTGAGAGAGAGGGAACCATGGGGAGCGGTCTGTGTGAGGGGGGGGGGGACGACCACTGGGAACGGTTTTACCCATTTCCTTCTGGTCTCTGCTGTATGATGGAAGAGACTACAGTAAATTATCTCTACCCCCCTCCCCCAAAAAAACTGAACACTTAGCTAATTTTCGCCACCACTAATCTCAGATTCACACGTGACCTAAACCTCTCATGAACCCATACATTCTAGTCATCTCAAACTCCGGCCCTCCAGCTGTTGCAAAACTACAACTCCCAGCATGCCTGGACAGCCTACAGGTATCAGCCTACAGCAGGGCATTGTGGGAGTTGTAGTTTTAGAACAGCTGGAGGGCCGCAGTTTGAGATGCCAATTCTAGGCATTACCTATCTGCAGACATTATACTCTAATGACTGCAGGACCTTTGATGATGTCATGGTCATGTGATCAGTCACATAAGGGGAGGAGTAAAGCAGTAAAGGCTTTTCACGTTTTATTAATTCCAGTCATGTGACCAGTATGACATCATCCAAGGTCCTACAGCCACTAAACATTACCTCCATCTCATGTACCTGATCACATGACTGTGACATCATCGCAGGTCCTGCTGCCCCAGGAGGTGAGATCTGCAGGTCAGTTATTGGTCTTGGTTCTGGGTTTATTAGAATGGAGCGTAGGTGATATATAGTGTTGATCGAGCACAATGGAAGTCAATGGGAGAACCCGAGCATTAAACCAGGCGCCCCCTGCTCTGAAGAGGGGAGGAGGGTGCCTGGTTCACAGGAAAAGGTCAGAAATTGATGGAAACACCACTGAAATGGTTCGGGAACAGCATGGGGAGGAGGTCTGGATGCATCTTGTACTCGCAGGTCTTTGCTGGTGTCACGACTATGGTCATGGTCGTGACTCTTAGAGCCGCATGCAGTTGCCAGGTTTGGTTGTTTACCGCAGGTAAGGGCTGTTAGTTGGTAGCCTCACATGCGGTTGCCGCTGGCAACATGGTGTTGTTGGCAGTGTAGAAGCCTGAGCTTGTTGCTAGGCGGCTCGCTGTCAACGCATGCGGTTGCCTCTGGCAACGTGTGTATGTATGTGTGCACTTTCTCTGGTATGCACGGGGTTAAGGTGTGTTTGCTAGGTCTGGTGTGTCTGACCTCAGGCCTCCTTATATGTTGGTGTGGTGGAGCCTGAGGTCAGTTTTGATTTTGTTGTCAGTCTGTGTAGGAGCTTTGCTCCCTGGCTGAATGTTCCTGTCTGTGTGAGCCATCCTTATTTATTATATTGTTTCCCTTGCTCTGTGTGTCCCCTCCAGCGTGTTTCTGTTTTCCCTCTCCCACCTGGTGTATGTTGTTATGGTGTGGGCCTTGTTTGGAGGTTATTGTGTTGTAGTGTGTTTCCTCCTAAAGGGGGCTGCTTTCCTGGAGGGGTTTAAGCAAACATCTAGACAGTGCGTTTCCGGTCCATCTCGTCGGCGGCAGGTAAGTTCTGGTAACCTAGGTTGTCTATTGCCTTTTGTTACTTACCTGTCGTTCGGCTGTGAATCCTGTCTAGTTGGTGGCCAGCTGCTGGGCTACTGGAGACACCATGCATCCGTTGTGCTGGATGAATGGGTGGTCTCTGCCCTGTCTTCAGGCTTAGGGCATAGCAGGGATACCTAGGGTTCTAGGTTTGAAAGCATGAGCCTCTTTACCTTCTGAGGCGGCTCATGCATTAGGAGTTTAGAGAGATCTTCAGGATCGCGTTAGGTGTCCTACTCCCTGTTCCCTGCTTTCCTGCGTTGCAGCGAACGCCGAGGCACGGTGGGGGGTTCCCCCCACTCCCCGCCGTGACAGCTGGGAACGATGTTGTCCGAGTAGTACGCCACTTTTACAGACTGGCAATAATACGCACAAAACCGAAGAAAAAATTGATTTTAGAGGAAAAATTGTTATAAAACGTTCCTTCCTGTATATTTACTTGTATATAAAGTGCAAGTGCTGCCAAAAATTATAAGGAAGAGGCACTCCGATACAGCCTGTATATCACAAAAAGGAGGACCTCATTCACATTGTGGTACAATTGTTCAGGTAGTGGGACTCCTACACTCATAAAGCCTATGCACTAAGTGAAAGGGCTGCCAGAAATTACAAGGAACCGGCACTACAATACATCCTTTATTACACATAAAGGAGGGCATCATACACAGCCTTGAAAAATTATGATTGATGGCCTGCTGGTGACCCTCAAAAATATTTGGAGCAAGGGCCTGCTGATCTGACCATCTAAAACATAGGCGAGGGCCTGCTGCCGCTTTGTTGACTCTAGATAACCTGGGGACGATCGCACGTCCCCGTGAAAACGACGATCCATTTGGATGTCTGCCCTATCAACTCTCGATGTTATTTTCAGCCTAAACCATGGTGACCATGGGTTACGGGGGAATTATGGTTTGATTCCGGAGAGGGAGCCTAAGAAACAGCTACGACTACCACATCCAAGCAAGGCAACATGTGCGCAAATTACCTATTAGGTATAATTAAGTGAGGGCCTGCAGATGAGCTGACCCTGTAAAAGATTTACGGTGCAGGCCTGCAGGTGAGCTGACCCTGTAAAAGATTTTAGGTGCGGGCCTGCAGATGAGCTGACCTTTTAAAAGATTGTAGGTGCGCGGGCCTGCAGGTGAGCTGACCCTGTAAAAGAGTGTAGGTGAAGGCCTGCTGGTGAGCTGACCCTGTAAAAAATTATATGCAAGGGCCTTCAGGTGAGCTGACCCTGTAAAAGATTTTAGGTGTGGGCCTGCTGATGAGCTGACCCTCTAAAACATTATATGCAAGGGCCTTCAGGTGAGCTGACCCTGTAAAACATTATATGCGAGGGGATGCAGGTGAGCTGACCCTCTAAAAAATTAAATGTGCGGGCCTGCTGGTGAGCTGACCCTGTAGAAGATTTAAGGTGCAGGCCTGCTGGTGAGCTGACCCTGTAAAAGATTTGAGGTGTGGGCCTGCTGGTGAGCTCACCCTTTAAAAAATTAAATGCGAGGACCTTCAGGTGAGCTGACCCAGTAAAAGATTATAGGTAAAGGCTTGCTGGTGACCTGACCGTCTAAAAAAATATATGCGAGGGCCGGAAGGTGAGCTGACCCTGTAAAAGTTTGTAGGTGAAGGCCTGCTGGTGAGCTGACCCTCTAAAAAATTATATGCGAGGGCCTGCATGTAAGCTGACCCCGCAAAACATTATATGCGAAGGGCATATATGCGAGGGCATTATATGTGACGAATAAGCATATTGATATGATGGAAGAGGAGAAGGAGGATGAGAAAAAGGAAGATTCAACCATGTACCCTTGTTTGTGGTAGAAGGGGTACATGGGAATACAGTGCATTCAGTACATTATAAATAACACATTTAAAGTGCCTTTATGTTCAGCAGCTTTCCCCTGGTGATGTCGAGAAGTCATGTTCAATCCAGGCCCTGTCAGCATTTTCAGTTGATAGGCGGATACGCTTATCTGTTGTAATGCCACCAGCAGCACTAAATATACGCTCAGACAAAACGTTGGCGGCAGGGCAGGCCAGCACCTCCAAAGTGTAGAGCGCAAGTTCGTGCCACGTGTCCAGCTTGGACACCCAGTAGTTGTAAGGCACTGAAGGATCACTGAGGACGCTGACACAGTCTGCTATGTACTCCTTCACCATCTTCCAAAATGTTTCCCTCCTTGTGACACTAGGCCACGCATCAGGGTGAGGGTGCTGGCGGGGTGTCATGAAACTGTCCCAGGCTTTGGAGAGTGTTGCCCTGCCTCTGTTGGAACTGCTGTGTGTTCCCCTCGTCTCCCGTCCTCGGTTGCCCAAGGAACTACGGACTCTGCAGCCAGCGTTGTCAGATGGAAATTTTTGGAGCAATTTTTCAACAAGGATCTTCTGGTATTGCACCGTTTTGCTTGTCCTCTCCACCAGAGTAAAAAGAGATGAGAAGTTCTCGGGGGTTCGAGAAGGGTGAACACACAGTAATCCTGTCACAGCCAGACAGCTGAGAAGCGCTCACAGGAGCTTCTCAGATCCTCCTCCTTGAATTTCTTTGTTTTGGTTTAGTTTCTCATCTCGTTAGTCTATCTCAGCTGTCATGCAGTCAGACTGATCGCTACCCTTTAAGTTCCTCCCCATAATGCAGTAGTGTGCGGCTGATACAACTTCCTGGAGTGTGTGTGCATGCTGTTCCCAGTTCCCAGTCCTCAGTCGTCTGCAGATAAGTGCTGTTTATGTATTTATGTTTTTGTCTTTTCTGGATCCAGGTGACCCTGACTCCCTCCGTGTCAGTGTAGGGAGCCGGTGGTCGTGTCCCTTCACTATTGTAGGGTCTTCAGGTAATAGATAGCCGAGGAACATGGATATGCGGCCATCCACCTTTGGGGTGTTCGCATAGGCTGAGCAGTGAGGGAGAGCGGCAGGTCTATTGCAGGGGTCTCCCTTTGTTCCTTAGTTGTGGATCCAGAGAGACATTGTTTATATGGTATTGTCTTGTTTCCTGTACACCATCCGTGACAAATCCATGTTGTCTAAAATGCGTATAACGAGCGGGTCGTGGGAAAGGCAGCCATGTGTGCCAGAGTACCAACAGGCAAGACTTCGCTGTTGTTATCAGGAGGATCACTCTCAATCTCTTTATCCTCCTTTGCCCCCCCACACTGAACAGATGGAATTAAACTTCCATGGGTACTAACCTCTGTAGCGGAGGCCACCGTCTCTTGCTCCTCCTCCTCTTCATTGTCCAATTCGCGCTGAGAAGACGAACTGAGGGTGGTCTGGCTATCACCCAGTGTAATGTCTTCCCACATTTCCACCTCTTCTACGTGCAAAGCATCGGCCTTAATTGTAAGCAGCGAGTGTTTGAGTAGACACAGAAGTGGGATTGTTACGCTGATAATAGCGGCATCGCCGCTCACCATCTGTGTTGATTGCTCAAAGTTTTTTAAAACCTCAGAGGTCAGACATCCATGCCCACTCCTCACTTGTCAATAGCGGAAGCTGACTGGAAAGGCGACGACCATGTTGCAGCTGGTATTCCACTACTTCCCTCTGCTGCTCACAAAGCCTGACCAACATGTGGCATGTCGAGTTCCAGCGCGTGCTCACGTCGCACAACAGCCGGTGAGCTGGCAATTTCAAGCGCTGCTGCAGTGTTGACCGGCTGAAGCTGTCGGTGACTTGCAGAAATGTGCACACCTGCGGCACAACTTCACCAGTAGCTCAGGCAACTTGGGGTAGGTTTTGAGAAACCGCTGAACCACAAGGTTGAACACGTGGGCTAGCTTGCCTAAGCATCTGATTGGTGGGGGTCTGACCACTGGGATCCCCACCAATCTCAAGTATGAGGTGCCAGAATGTATGAACCGGTGGTCACACCATTCAACTCTATGGGACTGACAAAGAGAAGATGAATACAGAGCTCGGCGATCTCCGGCAGTCCCATGGAGTTGATTGGAGCAGAAGCATAAATGTGTCACCACCGCTCTATACACTCTTACACCTTATTCTTGTGATTTGTGGCGATCCGAGCGGTTGAACCTCCACCGATCAGATTTACTGATTACTCACTTTACTTCATGTAAGATGTTCTTCTAAACACAATTTTGCTCTCAATCCGCAATGTTTCCCTCAGGTTCTCTAGTTTTCTTTTAAAAGACAATGGTCCTTTCATTCAATGACCCACCAAGGATGGAGAAGAACACAGACCTCATGGCTGCGAGGATATTAGACCTCACCCTGGAGATCATCTCCTTGATAACTGGAGAGGTGAGAGTCTCACATGACATCACTCTTATCTCTAGTAATAAACCAGGGAAATGACTAGAAAGGTGAAGGATTCTTAGAATCTCTGTAGTGATCGGCGTCTCCCCATACACAGGATTACAAGGTAGTGAAGAAGTCGTCTGGTGAGTGTGTGACACCCCGTGTGTCAGGAGGATGGAGCAGGACCCAGAGCCCCATCACCGAGCCTCCACCTCATTCCCTGATACATGAGCAGAAGATCCTAGAACTTACCACCAGGATCACTGAACTGCTGAGCGGAGAGGTGAGCGCTGCTGGGAATGCTGGGACATTATACAATAACGCCAAGGTGGGGGGGGTCTGGTAATGAATGTGTCCTTGTGTTGTCAGGTTCCTATAAGGTGTCAGGATGTCGCTGTCTATTTCTCCATGGAGGAGTGGGAGTATTTAGAAGAACACAAGGATCTGTACAAGGACATCATGATGGAGAATCCCCAGTCCCTCACATCACCGGGTAAGAGGAGACCTTCCATGACTGTAGAGGAGAGAACAGTTATGAGGGTCAGATTCCTCCATCATCTGATCATCACATATAGACAATGTATTCAGTCACTGTGTGTATTTCCTATAGATGGATCCAGTCAGAGAAATCCACCAGAGAGATGTCCCAGTCCTCCGTATTCCCAGGACTGTCCAGAGGAGAAACCAAATATCCCACTGGATCATCAGGTAGATGTGTAGTGTCCCACTAGGTAATTGTGGGCACTACACAAGGGTTAATATAGTCATTGTATGTTATATGATGTTTTATGTCATTTTCCTGTATATCTGTGTATCAGGCCTGTTAGGGTGTAGTACTTCCTCCTAGGCTGTAGAGGGAGCTAGGGAACCCCTAATATATATAGTTAGGCCCAGACAGGGAAAGGGCAGTGTAGTCCAGGAGGCTAGTGAGTGCAGTCTAGCCTGCCTGAGGTTCTTGAGCCAGAGTTAGCTCAGAAGTTGTTACCAGGGGAAGAGTTGCCTCCTGAGAAGAGACCTGCAGTTCCTACAAAGTACAGTGCAGAGCAGAAGTGTTTCCAGCCAGACAAGAGAGCTGAAGGGCAGAGAAATCTATTTAATGCAAGGAGATATATACCTGAGGAAGTTTCTTTACCAACGATAAATCCACCATTAGGGCATATGGGCCTTGGGATCAAGACAGACAGGAGTTCTGAGGAATAGTGCACAGGATTTCTGAGGAAAAGGTGCAGCCTGATCTGTGAGTGTATTTAACCCTCTGAGTATCTTGCAAGAACATTGTTGCCTGCCATTACTGTAAAAGCCTGCTTGTGATTGACTGCTTCTGTCATATGGAACTGAACTTAAAGAACTGTATATAGTTGACTGTTTCAGTAAGGAAAGTTTTGGTTCACTGCAACAACATGTTCCTCAGTCATTACTACTATAAGTCGGTTTGCCACCGTTACCGGCACTGACGTCACGAACTTAAAGGGACCTTGCCACCGGCACATTAAACCTGCAACACCCAGGGCACCTCACCTACCATCAGCCTGGTCCCTATACATAGAGAGTGCCCTAGAGGACTTCTGTGCCAGCCTCTCCATCACTGCTGTACGCCTGCCCAGGGTCTCCCTACAAACTGTGAGTAACTAAGAGCAACCCTCGATTGCCCAGTAACCGTGACCTCACATTCGCAATACCCTGCAGGGCTGCGTACTGCAGATGAAGCTGAGGTTTCTACAAATCCTCTATAGACTGATGTAATGGAGCTTTCTACTGACCTCCCCCAGCAGCAGTGGAGTATACTGTACGCTCCATCTACTGACCTCCCCCAGCAGCAGTGGAGTATACTGTACGCTCCGTCTACTGACCTCCCCCAGCAGCAGTGGAGTATACTGTACGCTCCGTCTACTGACCTCCCCCAGCAGCAGTGGAGTATACTGTACGCTTCGTCTACTGACCTCCTCCAGCAGCAGTGGAGTATACTGTACGCTCCGTCTACTGACCTCCTCCAGCAGCAGTGGAGTATACTGTACGCTCCATCTACTGACCTCCCCCAGCAGCAGTAGAGTATACTGTACGCTCCGTCTACTGACCTCCTCCAGCAGCAGTGGAGTATACTGTACGCTCCGTCTACTGACCTCCCCCAGCAGCAGTGGAGTATACTGTACGCTCCATCTACTGACCTCCCCCAGCAGCAGTGGAGTATACTGTACGCTCCATCTACTGACCTCCCCCAGCAGCAGTGGAGTATACTGTACGCTCCATCTACTGACCTCCCCCAGCAGTGGAGTATACTGTACGCTCCATCTACTGACCTCCCCCAGCAGCAGTGGAGTATACTGTACGCTCCGTCTACTGACCTCCCCCAGCAGCAGTGGAGTATACTGTACGCTCCGTCTACTGACCTCCCCCAGCAGCAGTGGAGTATACTGTACACTCCGTCTACTGACCTCCCCCAGCAGCAGTGGAGTATACTGTACGCTCCGTCTACTGACCTCCCCCAGCAGCAGTGGAGTATACTGTACGCTTCATCTACTGACCTCCCCCAGCAGCAGTGGAGTATACTGTACACTCCATCTACTGACCTCCCCCAGCAGCAGTGGAGTATACTGTACGCTCCGTCTACTGACCTCCCCCAGCAGCAGTGGAGTATACTGTACGCTCCATCTACTGACCTCCCCCAGCAGTGGAGTATACTGTACGCTCCATCTACTGACCTCCCCCAGCAGCAGTGGAGTATACTGTACGCTCCGTCTACTGACCTCCCCCAGCAGTGGAGTATACTGTACGCTCCGTCTACTGACCTCCGCCAGCAGCAGTGGAGTATACTGTACGCTCCGTCTACTGACCTCCCCCAGCAGCAGTGGAGTATACTGTACGCTCCGTCTACTGACCTCCCCCAGCAGCAGTGGAGTATACTGTACGCTCCTTCTACTGACCTCCCCCAGCAGCAGTGGAGTATACTGTACGCTCCGTCTACTGACCTCCCCCAGCAGCAGTGGAGTATACTGTACGCTCCATCTACTGACCTCCCCCAGCAGCAGTGAAGTATACTGTACGCTCCGTCTACTGACCTCCCCCAGCAGTGGAGTATACTGTACGCTCCATCTACTGACCTCCCCCAGCAGCAGTGGAGTATACTGTACGCTCCATCTACTGACCTCCCCCAGCAGCAGTGAAGTATACTGTACGCTCCATCTACTGACCTCCTCCAGCAGCAGTGGAGTATACTGTACGCTCCATCTACTGACCTCCCCCAGCAGCAGTGGAGTATACTGTACGCTCCATCTACTGACCTCCCCCAGCAGCAGTGGAGTATACTGTACGCTCCGTCTACTGACCTCCCCCAGCAGTGGAGTATACTGTACGCTCCATCTACTGACCTCCCCCAGCAGCAGTGGAGTATACTGTACGCTCCGTCTACTGACCTCCCCCAGCAGCAGTGGAGTATACTGTACGCTCCATCTACTGACCTCCCCCAGCAGTGGAGTATACTGTACGCTCCGTCTACTGACCTCCCCCAGCAGCAGTGGAGTATACTGTACGCTCCGTCTACTGACCTCCCCCAGCAGTGGAGTATACTGTACGCTCCGTCTACTGACCCCCCCCAGCAGCAGTGAAGTATACTGTACGCTCCATCTACTGACCTCCCCCAGCAGTGGAGTATACTGTACGCTCCGTCTACTGACCTCCCCCAGCAGCAGTGGAGTATACTGTACGCTCCGTCTACTGACCTCCCCCAGCAGCAGTGGAGTATACTGTACGCTCCATCTACTGACCTCCCCCAGCAGCAGTGGAGTATACTGTACGCTCCGTCTACTGACCTCCCCCAGCAGCAGTGGAGTATACTGTACGCTCCGTCTACTGACCTCCCCCAGCAGCAGTGGAGTATACTGTACGCTCCGTCTACTGACCTCCCCCAGCAGTGGAGTATACTGTACGCTCCGTCTACTGACCTCCTCCAGCAGCAGTGGAGTATACTGTACGCTCCGTCTACTGACCTCCCCCAGCAGCAGTGGAGTATACTGTACACTCCATCTACTGACCTCCCCCAGCAGCAGTGGAGTATACTGTACGCTCCGTCTACTGACCTCCCCCAGCAGTGGAGTATACTGTACGCTCCATCTACTGACCTCCCCCAGCAGTGGAGTATACTGTACGCTCCATCTACTGACCTCCCCCAGCAGCAGTGGAGTATACTGTACGCTCCATCTACTGACCTCCCCCAGCAGTGGAGTATACTGTACGCTCCGTCTACTGACCTCCCCCAGCAGCAGTGGAGTATACTGTACGCTCCATCTACTGACCTCCCCCAGCAGCAGTGGAGTATACTGTACACTCCGTCTACTGACCTCCCCCAGCAGCAGTGGAGTATACTGTACACTCCATCTACTGACCTCCCCCAGCAGCAGTGGAGTATACTGTACGCTCCGTCTACTGACCTCCCCCAGCAGCAGTGGAGTATACTGTACGCTCCGTCTACTGACCTCCCCCAGCAGCAGTGGAGTATACTGTACGCTCCGTCTACTGACCTCCCCCAGCAGTGGAGTATACTGTACGCTCCGTCTACTGACCTCCCCCAGCAGCAGTGGAGTATACTGTACGCTCCGTCTACTGACCTCCCCCAGCAGTGGAGTATACTGTACGCTCCATCTACTGACCTCCCCCAGCAGCAGTGGAGTATACTGTACGCTCCATCTACTGACCTCCTCCAGCAGCAGTGGAGTATACTGTACGCTCCATCTACTGACCTCCCCCAGCAGTGGAGTATACTGTACGCTCCATCTACTGACCTCCCCCAGCAGCAGTGGAGTATACTGTACGCTCCATCTACTGACCTCCCCCAGCAGTGGAGTATACTGTACGCTCCATCTACTGACCTCCCCCAGCAGCAGTGGAGTATACTGTACGCTCCATCTACTGACCTCCCCCAGCAGTGGAGTATACTGTACGCTCCATCTACTGACCTCCCCCAGCAGCAGTGGAGTATACTGTACGCTCCGTCTACTGACCTCCCCCAGCAGTGGAGTATACTGTACGCTCCATCTACTGACCTCCCCCAGCAGCAGTGGAGTATACTGTACGCTCCGTCTACTGACCTCCCCCAGCAGCAGTGGAGTATACTGTACACTCCATCTACTGACCTCCCCCAGCAGCAGTGGAGTATACTGTACGCTCCATCTACTGACCTCCCCCAGCAGCAGTGGAGTATACTGTACGCTCCATCTACTGACCTCCCCCAGCAGCAGTGGAGTATACTGTACGCTCCATCTACTGACCTCCCCCGGCAGCAGTGGAGTATACTGTACGCTCCATCTACTGACCTCCCCCGGCAGCAGTGGAGTATACTGTACGCTCCATCTACTGACCTCCCCCAGCAGTGGAGTATACTGTACGCTCCATCTACTGACCTCCCCCAGCAGCAGTGGAGTATACTGTACGCTCCATCTACTGACCTCCCCCAGCAGCAGTGGAGTATACTGTACGCTCCATCTACTGACCTCCCCCAGCAGTGGAGTATACTGTACGCTCCATCTACTGACCTCCCCCAGCAGTGGAGTATACTGTACGCTATTGCATCTTGTTATTGGTGGCTGAAAGTGGTTTCTGGTTTCATAAAAGATTGTGATAAAAGGAATCTGTCACATTGATCAATCATGAGTAATACTGCTGACACTGACCTCCGATCAGTATTCCCTTTAAAGGGGCTGCCCAAGGCTTAAGCTTTTCACCAGTCCACAGAATAGGCCATAAGTGTCTAGTCTGTGAAGGTCCAACTTGTGACTTCCACCGATCATTAGAAGAGGATTCCCATATTTCCTTTATAAATGGAGCAGAGGTCGAGTATGCAAGCTACCGCTCCATTCAGAGTCTGTGGGACTGACATAGAGAAGTAAGTGCAGCACTTGGCTATCTCCAGCAGCCTTATAGAGCTGAATGAAGCAGCAGTCCCAATGATCAGACACTTGTCACCTATCGTGTTTAAATCCTAGGACAACCCCTTTAAACCTCCAACTTTTTAGACATCCACTTGGCAATTGACATTCAATGTGGATTAAATTGTAGACTAACAGCACAATGCCAGTCAGCTGCTTCTAAGACAGAATGCTGTATTTACAGAGTATGATGAGCGCTGCCCCATCTAAAATATGTACTTCAGTTTTAAAGGGATTATCTTACCTGAGACATTGGTGGCACATCACTCTAGAACGGAGCTCCCAAAGTGAAGGAGAACACTCGTGAAAAAAAAGTCCAAAGATCAACAAAACTGATAAGAGGCCTGAGACCCTCAGTTATGAGGGAATTTTTATTTAGTCTTGGGAGGAGATATCTAAGGAGAGACCTGATAAACCTGTACAAATATATGAGGGTAAGAAGGTTCAGTCTCCAGCGCTGATAAAAGGCTTCTTCACTGTAAAAGCTGTGACATTATTGAATAATGTAAGAACCGGAGGTGATGAGCACAGCGCCCCCTCCAGGATAGGATCAGATCAATTCATGAAGAGAAATGTCAGAAACCTTTCTGCTGATGTTTAAAACACTTGTCTGAATGTTGATCCTGTCTGACCGACACTTGAGGAGATCCTTCTCCTTTAGGGCAGATTGGTTCATGTCTTCTAGGGGTTTCTAACCTTCACCTGGATATAAGAGAAACTCAGGTTCCTTTTTCTGTTTTCTTCATGTCTTTAATGTTGGATCTTTGCAGGAAATTTCTGGTGAAATGACAAGTGGACTCAAAGACCCCGTGTCAGTGTCTGTGAAAGGTTAGAGCCCTTTTTTTAATATATATAAATCTTGTTGACTGTAAATTCCTTTGTTAATGGCAAAACTGATACAAAGTTCAGAGAAACCTCATCCTCGTCATCATTGTTATGAGTTATGTTTTAATTATGTCAAGTCCATATTTAATCTCCCTGGAGAGATGTGGGTGATAATCACAATGTCCTCTGCCAAGGAGATCATCACTCGTCTCCTCGGCATTAATCACAGCTCACATGGAGGTGTTATCAGTTTATTTTACTGATTGTATACTTATTTTCTGTACATGGTTATAGAGGCGGCCACATGACAGGGCACAGCGATCCCATGAACCCTGTCAATTAACCCCTCAGTGATCACCTCGCCCCGTCTTTGAGTCTGGGTGCCGGCTGTGTGATACGGCCAGCACCCGCCGCCCACATTTGTATTCAGGGGTTAATTATATACATTGGTGGCGCAGTGGCCACAGCCCCTCCCCTCCTACTCATAATTACAATAACTGCCTAGAAACAACTGGACAATACTAAAAAATATTGTTGCATCACACGATCATAGAGGAGGTCCCGAAAGACGTCATTGATGACATTTTGGAATGCTGCAGGAGTGTTACAGAGGCCAAAGGGCATGACTAAATACTCATAGTGCTTTTCAGGAGTGTTGAATGACATCTACCATTAGTCACCCACACGTATTCAAATCAAATTATAGGCCCCACGGAGTTCCAACTTTGGGAAGATTCTGGATCCATGAATCCTATCAAAAAGCCAAGGGACCAGAGGCAGGGGACATTTATTCTTCACATGTGTTTTTATAATTTTGTTCAATCCCTGATAATCAATGCAGGACTGCAGAGAACCATCCTTTCTCTTCATAAAAAGAAATTTCCTAATTAAACCTTTCTCCAAGTTTTTTTTTTATGAAGTCCAACATAGCCTAAGTCTCCGATAAAAATAATGGATAGTCTTGGCCACTAGGAGGCATGGTGCCAGACCGGAGCCCAATCAGTCATAGGCTCTGTGTGGTGACTACCTTCCGTTTTATCAAAAATATACACGTAGCTGGCATGAAGCATGGCCCAGTAGATTCTTGGGAGCCTGTGGAGCCCAGGGTGGTTGCTCAGAAGCCAAGCAGCGGAAACGACTGTGCAAAATTCGAGAAGGAGGATACTAGTAGAAACAGGCAGGACATAGGATATTTTCTGTGAGCAAGACTCTCATTTGGAGATCCATGGGCACGCTGACATTTCATGGATTCCATAAGTGTCATCCCATTGATAGATGTGACTACCAAAGGCATCTCCAACTGCTTGGAAGGGATATGGTAATGGGCTACCAAGTCCTAATGCAGGAGTCCAGGAAGGTAAACCAAATTTCACTGCATGGTAAGGACACAGGGAGTATCAGCTTCAGGGAGAACTTAACTTTGCCCAGGGTTGTCCATCCAATCAACCCTAGGCACTAGGGTTTCCCATGAGGAGGGAACAGGTTCTTTGCAATATTAGCACAGTACAGTCACTGCTGCACCTATGCAGATGATCCTCTTTGGACAGCTTGACTTTGTCCAATTGCTTGGGTTTCGGAGTAGGAGACAAAGAAGGTAGCATGGGCCTTTGAAAAGAAGATGCCAGCCAAGGAACTCTGCTTTCACATGCTGACACCTTGAGGCGCTCTTTGAAGCAGAGATCGATTCAAGCGGCCAGGATAATTACATTATCTATGGTAGAGAGTGCCTCTTCACCTGCCAATTCATCCATATTATGCCCTGACAAACCTCTCCAGAAAGCAGCAGTTCAGAGCCAAGGATGCAGAACTGTATGGCATACTGTTCCAGAGTGAAGCTGCCCTGACAGAGGTGCGGGAGTGAAGAGGCCACAGAGGTTCCTCGAAGACCTTATGGAAGGTGGCCAAAAGTCCCAAAGATTATAGATCAGTTGGCCAATTTGCTTACAGAGGGGGATAGCCTAGGCAAGGGCTTCTCCAGAGATGAGGCAAACCAAGAATGTTACATTGGACCAGTCTATAGGAAACTGATGAGCCTGCAAATCAAAGTGAATAGTACACTTAGTACACTGGTTCAAGAAGTGTGAGGGTAGTGAAAGGTGCAGGCTTGAAGCAAACTGGTGAAGGTGGTTATGCAGATACATTGGCTGAAGGTAGCAGCACAGGAGCTGCAGGAGTCTAAGTGGGCTAAGATAGAATTGGGATACTGCAGAAGTTGCTCTTGGCATCCATGTTGACTAGTCAACTCCCTAAATATTTTAGGCAGTCTGATCTTAGATTAGCAAGTAGGATCCAGGAAAACTGTTTAGCAGCAGATGTGGATCTCTGTGCTCTAAAAACTGTTTGGTTTAGGGTTACTCCTCAAGTTATCTACAGTAAATGGCCCCTCTGATATTCAATATTTCACAATATACAGGGGTTTGGATTTTGGAGCAGGGGAACCACCAGGCAAGATCAGGCAAAACCATAGTTGGTAATAGGCCGAGGTCAGGACAGGCAGAGTATGTGCAATCCAATAAACAGTCCAAAGTCAGGATGGGCAGCTGAGGGTCACTATGGAGATTAGAGAGAGGCCAGGTAGCAAAAGGTCAAAACTGGGAAACAGACAGAAGTCAGTACACGGGCAGACAAACGTATAACAGCATACTTAGAAAACTAGACTCTATTGCTCAGGCGCTTACCGACAGCAGAAGGTGACTAAAGTTCCCCACAATGGCCAGCCATTGACTGGTAAAGATTAGGGTATGCATGCACTAGCTCTTTTAAAGCAGGAGGTACCATGCCCGCACTCCACAGTCAGAGTGAGAGAGGCCTGGCCAATCTATTCCAGTGGCATGGCCCACCCGGAAGGAGGGGAAAGCGGGAGGATTGTTAATTTTTGTCTGGTCCTAGGAGCCTGAAAGGAACTTGGCTGGATCCATTCGTATCTCCTAATTTAAAGCGATTAGAGATTATTCTGGAATACATTGTTACTACACCTATTTACACATGAAAAATGAAAGCTCTTCGCACACATTTTTGATCAAACGTGTTTGTCGGGGTTCCCTGATCATAAATACATGGTGTGATTATTGAAAACCCTCAATCTGATGTCAGAGGCAACCATTAATTAACACCTTCTTGTCAACTGAACACCATGATTTCATTTCTATAGGCTTTTAAGCTGGCCATATACATTATACTTTTATCGGATGAACCTGTCAAGAAACGTGGGTTCGGCTGGCACACTAATGTCTGTGGGCAGTTCCTGACTCTCCCCCGGAAATGTCCCATTTTCTCCCAATCCATATATTCACCTGGGAGATAAGCCACCTTTAGAACTGTCTGGCAGCAGCTTGCTCCGCTCTCCTATGGTGTACACAGACATATTTTGCTGAGCCGAATTTGTATGTGTATGGGGGAAGCGGCTGTCTGCCGAACGAAGCTTAGACTTAACCCCTTTAAGTCTTTTATTTGGAACTCTTTTTCAGGAAATATCTGTCCATGGATGTTTGATATGAGTTTGATTAACCTGGTTAAAACCTAACTCATAATATGTGTCTATATATTTGTTTCACATATATGTTCATGCTGCATTTGCCTCCATTCATATCCGTTATATAGATACTATACTTTGAGAAAATAAGAAAATATATTAATTTTTCCAGGTGAGCATGAGACGAGAGACTCCCATGAACATCTCCTTTTATATGAAGAAGTAGGAGATAACAATGTCACACAAGCTAATTCAATAAATGCTAATGTACCCTTAGACCTTCACAGTGGAGATCTATCCACCAGTACCGTTGGTCACAAGTATCTTTTGTCCAATCAATCACTGAGTCAATCACAGAATCAGTCTAAACAATCTGTGCATGAAATAATTGATAAAGATAAAAGACCACTTTCAGGTTCAGAATGTGAAAAGTATTTTAGTCAGAAATCAAAACTTATGGAGCGTCAAAGAATTCACACAGGGGAGAAGCCGTTTTCATGTTCGGAATGTGGGAAATGTTTTGCAAAGAAATCAGATGTTGTGGAACATCTAAGAACTCACACAGGGGAGAAGCCGTTTTCATGTTCGGAATGTGGTAAATGCTTTAGTCGAAAATCGGTTCTTAAAAAACACCAGAGAATTCACACGGGAGAGAAACCATTTTCATGTCCTGAATGTGGGAAATGTTTTTGCCGGAAATCAGGCCTTTTGGAACATCAAAAAACTCATACAGGGGAGAAGCCATTTTCATGTTCAGAATGTGGCAAACGTTTCGGCTATAAACCGGATTTTGTTGAACATCAAAGAACTCACACAGGGGAGAAACCGTTTTCATGTCCTGAATGTAAGAAATGTTTTAGTCAGAAAAGAAATCTTGTGAAACATCAACGAATCCACACAGGGGAGAAGCCATTTTCATGTTTAGAATGTGGGAAATGTTTTAGACTCAAGTCGATTCTTCTTTACCATCAGAGAACTCACACAGCGGAGTAGCCATTTCATGTCCTGAATGTGGAAAATGTTTTGGCCAGAAATCAGGCCTTTTGGAACATCAAAGAACTCACATAGGAGAGAAGCCATTTTCATGTTCAGAATGTGGGAAATGTTTTGGTCAGAAAATGGTTCTTGTTGAACATCAGAGAACTCACATAGGAAAGAATCTATTTCCGTGTGCTACTGTAGGAGATATTTTAGACAGAAATCAAATGTTAGAAAACATCTAAAAGTTTACACAGGAGAGAGGCCATTTTAATGTTCTGAATTTGCTAAATTTTTTACACACAGAACAGGTTTTGCTAAATCTTGAAGATCTCGCACAGGTGCAACGTAAGTACTGTTGCAGGTGTGTGTCTTTATTTTAAGACCTGCTGCCTAAGGATGCCTTCTGTTGTACAAATATACTCCTTGTGGTATAGCAGAACTGTATAGGCAGATGTCCCCAGAAAACCAGAGGCACGCTATTACAACACTGATCGTTTAGACCAGTGTTTCCCAACCAGTGTGCCTCCAGCTGTTACAAAACTACAACTCCCAGCATGCCCGGACAGCCTTTGGCTGTGCGGGCATGCTGGGAGTTGTAGTTTTGCAACAGCTGGAGGCACACTGTTTGGGAAACACTGGTTTAGACACCGCCCCTATGTCCGCCGGATCAGTACTGTGGCTGTAACACATACAATGCTTTCAGGAAGTCTTCAGATCCTTTATTTTAAATTTTTTATTTCATTATGCTGTGGCCTTGTGCTAAAATTAAAAAGAAATCAAGTAGTTCCCCGTCATTCTGCACTCCATACCCCATAATTAAAAAAGTTAAAACAGAATGTTAGAATTCTTAGCTAACTTAATGAAAGGGAAAAGCTAAAATTTTGCATTGATATAAGTATTCAGACCCTTTACTCAGGACGTAGTTGAAGCCCCTTTGGCAGCAATTACAGCCTACAGTCTTCTTGGGGATGATGCCAAAAGGTTTGCACACCAGGATTTGGGGATTTTTTGCCGTTCATCTCTGCAGATTCTCTCTAGCTCTGTGAGATTGGATGGGGATATCGGTGGACAGCCATTTTCAGGTCTCTCCAGAAATGTTCCATTAGGTTCAGGGTTCTGGCTGGGCCACTTAAAGACATTTAGAAAGTTGTCCCTAAGCCGCTCCTGTGTTGTCTTGGATGTGTGCTTAGAGTAATTGTCTTGTTGGAAGGTGACCCATCAATCCCAGGCTAAGATCCAGGTCCACGTTTTTATTAAGAATATCTCTGGACTTTGCTCCATTCAGTTTTACCTCAACCTTGACCAGTCTACCTGTCCCAGCTGCTGAAATACACCCTCCCAGTATGATGCTGCCATCACCATTCTTTATTGTAGGGATGGTATTGGGCAGATGATCAGCAGTGCCTGGTTTCCTCCAGACATGACTCTTAGAACTGAGGGCAAAAAGTTTCCATCTTGGTTTCATTAAACCAGAGAATCTTGTTTTTCACAGTCCTGAGACTCCTTTAGGTGTTTTTATTATTATTATTTTTTTTTTTAAACTCCAGGCGGGTATTCATGTGTCTTTTACTGAGGAGAGGCTGCTTTGTGGCTACTCTACCATAAAATCCAGATTGGTGCAGGCTGCAGTGATGGTTGACATTCTGGATGTTTCTCATATCTGCACACAGGATTTTTTTTTTTAATAGCAGATATGGATAAATGTTTCAACTCACTACATTCCTGGTTATACAGGTGCATCTCAATAAATTAGAATATCATTCAAAAGTTAATTTTTAAGTTATTTTACTAATTAAGTTCAAAAAGTGATATATTCTATGGCTATGGCTTACAGCTAATAAAAACCCCAAAGTTAGCCTCTCAGAAAATTAGAATATTATATAAGACCAAATACAAAATTCATATTTTAATACAGAATACTGTACTTGGTCGGGGCTCTTTTTGCATGAATTACTACATTACTGCGGCATGGCATGGAGGCGATCAGCCTGTGGCACAGCTGAGATGTTATGGAAGAGCAGGTTGCTTTGATAGTGGCTTTCAGCTCATCTGCATTGTTGGGTCTATTATCTTCCTCTTGACAATACCCCATAGATTCTCTATGAGGTTTAGGTCAGGTGAGTTTGCTGGCCAATCAAGCACAGTGCTACCATGGCTACACTGACTTTGGACTTGATATAACATAGCAGATCTACACCAGCAGATGACATGACTGCCCAAACATCACTGACTGTGGAGACCTCTAGCAGCTTGGATTGTGGCCTCTCCACTCTTCTTCCAGACTCTGGGACCTTGATTTCCAAATGAAATGCAAAATGTACTTGCATCTGAAAACAGGACTTTGGGCCATTGAGCAGCAGTCTAGTCCTTTTTCTCCTTTGCTAAGGTAAGACGCTTCTGACGTCGTCTCTGGTTCATGAGTGGTTTGACCCAAGAAATGTGACAGTTGTAGCCCATCTCCTGGACATGTCTGTGTGTGTGTGTGATGGCTCTTGAAGCACTGACTCTAGCCGCAGTCCACTCCTTGTGAATCTCCCCCAAATTCTTGAATGGCCTTTTCTTGACATTCCTTTCAAGGCTGTAGTTATCGCTGTTGCTTGTGCACCTTTTTCTACCACTCAATTTACCATTAATATGCTTGGATACAGACCTCTGTGAACAGCCAGCTTCTTTAGCAATGGCCTTTTGTGGATTGCACTCCTTGTGGAGGGTAACAATTACTCCAGAAGTAAGCAGTCTTCCCCAAGAATGTGTTGCCTACTGAACCAGACTGAGGTACCAAGCTTGGGAAACCTTTTTTTAGGTGTTTTGTATTGATTAGCTGATTAGAATGTGACTCACTCCATGAATATACAATATTTAACTTTTTCACAATATTCTAATTCTCTGAAATACAGAATTTGGGGTTTTCATTAGCTGTAAGCCATAATCATTAGCATTAAAATAAACGCTCGAAAAATATCACTGTGTGTAATAAATCTATAATATGAGTTTCACTTTTTCAATTGAACTACTGAAATAAATTAGGGTTATCCTAGTCCATCCTTCAGACCTCACTGTCCACTCCAGTTCATATACTTGTGCATATTAAAATAGCCATCCACAGCAACAAAAGTGGTGAATAAAACAGACCAATAGAGCATCTGTTTTTATGGAGATGAGTGTTGGAAGTATGTTGTGCACACAGGAGGAGCTCAGGCAGAGTAACCATTGGATTCTTGGTCACCTCTGTTACCAATGCCCTCCTCCCCTATTACTTAGTTTTGTGGGGCGACCAGATCTAGGAAGAGTCCTGGTTGTTCCAAACTCTTTCCATTTAAGAATTATTGAGGCCACTGTGTTCTTAGGAGATTTCGGTGGAGCAGATTTTTTATTTTTTTTGTACCCTTCTCCAGATCTGTTTCCACACACAATACTATCCCTGAACTCTACAGGCAGTTCTTTACTCCTCATGGCTTGGTATTTGTTCTGATATGCATTGTCAGCTGTGAGACCTTATATAGACAGGACTGTGTCTTTCTAAATAATTTCCAATCCACTGCATTTACCACAGATGACTCCAATTAAGGTGTAGAAACATCTCAAAGATGATCCAGAGAAATGGGATGCCCCAGGGCTAAATGTCAAGGTCATAGCAAAAGGGTCTGAATACTTACTGTGTATATCCATACGAAATGATAGTTTTTCCTTTTTAATAAATTTGCAAAAATTCTAAAATTTTCTTTTCACTTTCTCATTATGGGGTACTGAGTGCAGAATGATGGAGGAAAAACTTGATTTTTTAAATAAAATTTATCAGAAGTCTGCAACGTAAAATGTGAAAAAAAAAAAGTGAAAGAGTCTGAAGTCTTTCTGAATGCAGGGTATCTTCCACTCTGCTCTAAAAACTAGTAATCTGAATTGTTTTACTTCTTTTATGCCACAAACAAAGGGTTAAAGAAAAGGGGGTTAATTTACACATTCGTATAACAATACTGAAGAATAAATGTCTCCTTACTGATCAGTATTATAGTTCATATTTTTTTTTATTTTGTGGTTCATTTACCATCAGTATGACTCCACAGTACAAAATAAACGGAAGAAAAAAGGCTTCGTTGTCAAAAGCTTGGCCTAATTTACATGATAATTAAAATAAACTCTTTGGACAATGTAGGACCCATTGATTTGGACTAATGAAAATCCAAACAGTAATGATGCTATAGTAGAACCTGAGATGAGCTGCCTATGCGTAAAGTCTCCTAATATGTCTGTTTTGTTGCAATTATTACCACTGAGGTCACAATAAATTGTGCTGGAAGTGATGTATCTGTGGCTTCTTGAAATGTAGATACAATAAAAAAAAACTAAATGGCTCAAAGTTTTCAGTTTTTGCAAGAGTTCTCTTTGATTCATAGAGCTGAAGATGAGTTGAACCCTACTGTCAGTGCATTATTTTGTAATATGGGATCTAAGAATGTTTTCTCATATAGTTACATAGAAAAAAGTCAGATGTCCAAGTTCTGCAAGGGATAGAGGGAAGGGGAATGGGAATAGAAATTCTGCACATTTACATAAGCATTAATATTATTTTGTTCTGAGCATTAAACTAAAGGCATATTTACACATATCGACCGACCAGGCAACTATCGTGGTGGGACTGTTCCATCCTGATAGCTGCCTACTTGACTACATGCAGCAATATCCTCCACATTTTGGGGACGAGTGATGGCTACTGCTATCACTCATCCTTGTACAGATTAATCGTTTCTGGGGAGCAGATCACTGTTTACAGCGTACTATCTTTTTCCATGATAAAAAAGTATTTTGTGCGTTCATCAGGTGATCTGCAGCACTTTTACACAGGCCAATTATCGAGCATGAGCATTCGTTCTAACATTCATTGTCATGCCCTAAAAGGTCTATAGGTCCTCAAAAAGTAATTATAGATTATGGAAGATGTCCATAAAATACAAGCTGACTTGAACACTTTAAGTGATTGGGCATCAACTCGGCAAATGAGGGTCAAAGTAGATAAATGTAAAGTTCTGCATCTTGGTAGTAATAATCTCCGTGCTTCATATGTCCTAAGGGAGGTAACACTGGGAGAGTCACTTTGTAGAGAAGGACTTGGGTGTCCTTGTAGATTAAATAACAGCATACACTTTGTACCGCTCATCTAACAACCTACTAAGAGGTCATAAACACTTATTTAAGCCACATTCTTATCAGAAAGATAAGAACTGACCTATAAAGAGTGTTTATAAAGGTCAGAGAGCAGAGATAAGGAGCTCATCAGCTCCCTCACTGACAGAGAAGAGAGAAAATTCAGATTCTGCTAGAAGAGCATCTCAGCTCTCCACAGAGAAAAGGACTCTATATTTTTAATAAAGACTAATTGAAATAATGATTTTCAGCTCATAATGAGTACAATGCACTAATAAAATTGCCCCCAAAGGTGTACATAGCCTTTAACCTCTTAAGGACACAGGGCATACAGGTACGCCCTGATGTCCGAGTCATTAAGGACACAGGGCGTACAGGTACGCCCTGTGTATTTCCGATCACCGGCGGGCGGTGATCGGAACAGAGTTCCTGCTGAAATCATTCAGCAGGAACTCTGTGACAATGCCGAGCCAACCCCCCGTATCGGCGATCGCATCAAACCGCAGGTC
Source organism: Bufo bufo (assembly GCF_905171765.1). Lineage (NCBI taxonomy): Eukaryota > Metazoa > Chordata > Amphibia > Anura > Bufonidae > Bufo > Bufo bufo. The sequence goes on from NC_053392.1 coordinate 613,074,188, forward strand.
AATTCAGACCTGCGGTTTTCTGCGTTTCCAGGTCATTCTGTCTCCGGTGACCCAATAACCCGGAATAGGATGGTGATTGGTGGTGTGATAATACACCACCAATCACCATCCTTAAATCCTGAGAGGTGGCGGTGACATCACCTCTCAGGATCGCATCCAATATGCTGGACCGGCGGGCGGGGGTTAACTTCCCCCAGCTCTGCTCTCCTCCTCCACACTGCTTCCGTGGAGCCAGGAGAGAGGAGCGTCCGTCCACCTCTGAGCCCAGCACCCCCACGTGAGCCACCATGTTCTTTTTTTGTGCGTGCGCTTACTGTGGCCGGCACTCTTAGCGTCCAGCCACTGTTAGCGCATCGCCCACCCCACCGCTAATCAGCTTCGGACCGCTGACCAGCGAGTTTGAATGTTTTTATTTATTTATTTTTTTCCATTTTTGGGGCTTTCATTTTTTTTATTTAGTTAAAAAAAAAAATTCTGTTAGGTTCAGGGTGGGTTAGGCTAGGGTATAAGTTAACGTGAACACCCATACCCCCACGCGCACGCACACTAAATAAAGTTTTACACACACGTACACACACTCCCCTATGGCCCACCAGACATTCTCGGCCGAGGAGTCATACGCCCAGCTTGCCGTTGACTCGGAAAGAGATCTAGTGAGGAGGACGATGACCCCACTTTCCTCTTGTTATCCGCGTCCTCCTCATCATCTAGTGATGAGCCCCCAAGGTGGCGGAGACAGGGGACCCCCATGCCAGGGACCCTGTGGCCCTCACTAGTATGAGCAGCCCTGGGGCTCGTACTAGTTTTCCGGCCCACCACATAAGTCCACCTGAGCCCCCTACTGGTGAATCCCAGAGGATTTTGAGCCCGTATTTCTGGCCAACCAGGAATCCAGATTTGCACAGTGGGCTTCACTGAATATGACTTTTTTAGTTTTTTTTTCAGTGACCACTTTGTGAATCTGATGGTGGAGCAAACCAACTTGTTCACCCAACAGTTCATTGCTCAACACCCGGGCTCCTTTTTGGCTAGGTCCGGTGGCTGGACTTCGGTCAGTGTAGCCGAGATGAGGACGTTTTGGGGCCTCGTGCTGCACATGGGCCTAGTAAAAAAAAACAGTGTCAGGCAGTACTGGAGTGGGGACGTCCTCTACCAGACCCCACTCTACTGTATGGCCATGATATGTTCCCATTTTAAGGCCATTCGGAAATGCCTGCACTATGCAGATAATGCAGCATGTCTCCCCCGAGGTGATCCTGCCTATGACCGCCTGTCCAAAATCAGGCTGGTCATCGATCACTTCAGGGTTGCGGTTGATGAGTCTCTCATTGCTTTCAAAGGGAGACTCATTTTCCGCCAGTATATTCCCTCTAAGCGGGCGAGATATGGCGTGAAGCTGTACAAACTTTTTGAGAGAGTACCTCAGGGTACACTTACAAGTTTTGTGTGTACGAGGGGCGAGATTCCTGTATTGAACCCTGAGAATGTCCCACCACTCTGGGTGTTAGCGGGAAACTTGTGTGGGACCTTATGCACCCACTGCTAGATAAGGGTTACCACCTGTACGTGGATTAATTTTATACTAGTATCCCCTTGTTCCAGTCCCTCGCCGCCAGATTCACATCCCCTTGTGGGACCGTGTGGAAAAATCAACACGCCCTCCCTACCCACCCCTCCCCAGGGGTGAGACCTGTGCCCTTACCAGTGGAAACCTGTTGCTGGTCAGATATAAGGACAAGAGGGATGTTCTTATTCTGTCCACAATTCACGGTAACGGCATCACCCCTGTCCCTGTGCGAGGTACCGCGGCAACGGTCCTCAAGCCTGATTGTATCGTCGACTACAATCGGTATATGGGAGCTGTTGATTTCTCTGATCAAGTCCTCAAGCCATATAACACCATGAGCAAAACCCGGGCATGGTACAAAAAAGTTGCGGTCTACTTGGTACAGGTTGCCTTGTACAACTCTTTTGTGCTGTCCCAGAGCGCTGGCAACACAGGGAAATTCCTGCAGTTCCATGAGGCAGTCATCAAGGCCCTGATCTTTTCTGACCGGGAAAGAGCAGGCCAGAGTACCTCGGAAACTGGAGGCGCCCGGGTCGTCCCTGGCCAACACTTTCCAGGTGTGGTCCCCCATACTGGAAAGAAGGGACGGTCCCAAAAAAAGTGCAGAATGTGTCACAGGAGGGGGATACGGAAGGACACCACCACTCAGTGTGACACGTGCCCCGATCATCCGGGCCTCTGCATTGACGGTTGCTTCAGGGAGTACCACACTTCCATGGAGTACTACATTTATAATCCCCTTCCCCAATTTTAATTAGATTTGGCCACAGACAATCACCCAGAAAAAAATAAAAATAAAAATATGGCTCTCAGACTTTGGAGACACTAAAACAAAAAATGTTTTTTTTTTCAAAAATGATATTATTTTGTAAAACTAAAATAAATAAAAAAGTATACATATTAGGTATCGCCGCATGACCTAACCCCTTAGATGAACACAGTCAAAAAAATTAAATAAAAACGGTGTAAAAAAAGCAATTTTTTTGCCACCTTACATCACAAAAAGTGTAATAGCAAGCGATCAAAAAGTCATATGCACCCCAAAATAGTGCCAATAAAAACGTCCTCTCATCCCACAAAATATGAGTCCCTACCTAAGACAATCGGCTAAAAACAAAAAAAAAACTGACTCTCAGACTATGGAGATACTAAAATGTTTTTTTTTTGTTTAAAAAAGGATATTATAGTGTAAAACCTAAATAAATTTTAAAAAGTAGACATATTAGGTATTTACGCGTCCGTAAGAATCTGCTCTATAAAAAATAACACATGAACTAACCACTCAAACCACTCAAATGAACACAGTCAAAAAAATAAAATAAAAACTATTTTTTGCCAAATTTTCCATTTTAATCTATTTTCTCCATTAACAAAGCAAGGGTTACCAGTAAAACAAAACTCTATATTTATTGCCCTGATTATGTAGTTTACAGAAACATCCCATATGTGGTCCTAAAATGCTGTATGGCTAAACGGCAGAGCGCACAAGTAAAGGAGCGCCATACACTGCGTGCAGAATTATTAGGCAAATTAGTATTTTGACCACATCATCCTCTTTATGCATGTTGTCTTACTCCAAGCTGTATAGGCTCGAAAGCCTACTACCAATTAAGCATATTAGGTGATGTGCATCTCTGTAATGAGAAGGGGTGTGGTCTAATGACATCAACACCCTATATTAGGTGTGCATAATTATTAGGCAACTTCCTTTCCTTTGGCAAAATGGGTCAAAAGAAGGACTTGACAGGCTCAGAAAAGTCAAAAATAGTGAGATATCTTGCAGAGGGATGCAGCACTCTTAAAATTGCAAAGCTTCTGAAGCGTGATCATCGAACAATCAAGCGTTTCATTCAAAATAGTCAACAGGGTCGCAAGAAGCGTGTGGAAAAACCAAGGCGCAAAATAACTGCCCATGAACTGAGAAAAGTCAAGCGTGCAGCTGCCAAGATGCCACTTGCCACCAGTTTGGCCATATTTCAGAGCTGCAACATCACTGGAGTGCCCAAAAGCACAAGGTGTGCAATACTCAGAGACATGGCCAAGGTAAGAAAGGCTGAAAGATGACCACCACTGAACAAGACACACAAGCTGAAACGTCAAGACTGGGCCAAGAAATATCTCAAGACTGATTTTTCTAAGGTTTTATGGACTGATGAAATGAGAGTGAGTCTTGATGGGCCAGATGGATGGGCCCGTGGCTGGATTGGTAAAGGGCAGAGAGCTCCAGTCCGACTCAGACGCCAGCAAGGTGGAGGTGGAGTACTGGTTTGGGCTGGTATCATCAAAGATGAGCTTGTGGGGCCTTTTCGGGTTGAGGATGGAGTAAAGCTCAACTCCCAGTCCTACTGCCAGTTTCTGGAAGACACCTTCTTCAAGCAGTGGTACAGGAAGAAGTCTGCATCCTTCAAGAAAAACATGATTTTCATGCAGGACAATGCTCCATCACATGCGTCCAAGTACTCCACAGCGTGGCTGGCAAGAAAGGGTATAAAAGAAGAAAACAACATTGCTTACCGGTAATTGTTTTTCTCGATACCCATGACGGCACCCCATGCGACCAGGGACCTCCCATCCGGGACAGGAAACCTGAGAAGATAAAAGGTTCACACCCCCACCAAGCACCAGTGATAGTAATAAACAGTACTCCAGAGGTGAATACACGTAAGAAAAATAGAGAGAGAGAGATCCAATACGGTACATTATATCTCTTCAATACTTAAGAGAGAAAACTCTCAGAAACCAATAAGGAAGTAGCGGGCTACCCTGCATATAACCTAATAAAGGACAACTAAAGGCTTTTTAGTTTTTTTTTTTGTTTTTTTTTTTAAATATACTTCTATTATAGGGAAGGGAAAATTTCGGGCGTGCCGTCATGGGTATCGAGAAAAACAATTACCGGTAAGCAATGTTGTTTTCCCCTCACCCATGACGGCACCCCATGCGAGATAGACTATTAATGAGAAATTAGGGGGGGACAACCGCCTGAAGCACCTTCCTACCAAAGGCGGAATCTGCGTGAAGTTGGAGCCTGTAATGTTTTAAAAAGGTATGTTGAGAGCTCCAAGTTGCTGCTCTACAAATTTGGGCCAGGGAGGCATCCGCTCGAGTGGAGTGGGCTCCAAACCCTGAAGGGGGCGAGAGACCCTGCGCTAAATAGGCTTCGGAAATGGCCCTTTTAACCCATCTAGCAATAACCGCCGTGGACACTTTCCGCCCCTTATTTCTACCCCAAAACTGAATAAGGAGGTTTTCATCCAACCTCCAGGCCGAGGTAGACTCTAAATAAGCAAGTAGACATCTTTTGACGTCCAGGCAATGATACTCCCTTTCTAAACTATTAGAGGGATTAGGGCAAAAATATGGAAGGACAACATCCTGACTTCTATGGAAGTCTGAAACCACCTTTGGCTGGAAGGACGGGAGAGGCCTAATGATAACTTTGTCATCCAAGACCTGGGTATAAGGAGGAAAAGCCGAGAAAGCCTGAATCTCTGAGATCCTCCTAGCTGAAGTAATGGCCAGTAAAAAGGACATCTTAAAAGAGAGCATATCTATTGGCAAATCTGACAGGGGCTCAAAAGGTTTCTGTGACAGGGCCGTCAAGACCGTGTTTAGGTCCCAAGGAGGGGACAAGGGTCTTATCGAAGGGCGGATCCTGGAGGCTGCCGACAGAAACCTTTTAACCCAAGGATGCAGGGCCAGCTGGGAATCGAAGAAGTAACTCAAGGCTGCCACATGTACTCTTAGGGTGGAAGCCCTAAGCCCCTTATCCAAGCCAGCTTGTAAAAAATCTAGAACCCTAGAGACATCTGGAGGAGAAAAGGGGTCAGAATTGATCCCTAAAAAGGAGGAAAAGACTTCCCAGATCTTATTATATTTTCTGGCCGTGGTGTCTTTCCTACTTCCCAAAATGGTGGAAACTACAGATTGGGACAGGCCCCGACCTAACCAAATCTCCCTCTCAGCCTCCATGCTGCCAGATGCAGAATTCCTGGACTGGGATGCAGGATCGGGCCTTGATATAATAGATCCTCCCGAGGGGGGAGAATCCAAGGGGGGGTTATTGCTAGGTCTAGGAGGCAGGAGTACCAGGACCTTTTCGGCCACACTGGGGCCACTAGGGTAATCGTTGCTTTCTCCCTCTGGACTTTTTTCAGGACCTGCGGGATTAGGGAAAACGGAGGGAAGGCATAACCCTCCTCCTAAGTCCAGTCCTGTGCTAATCCGTCTAAAGCTGTTGGATCGTCCAGACGATTTATGGAGAAGAACCTTTCCACTTTCCTGTTCTTTCTGGAGGCAAATAGGTCGATCGTAGGGAGGCCAAACTTCTGTGTTAACTGGGAGAAGACTTCTGAGTTTAGGCACCAGTCCCCCTGCTTTAGCTGGGTGCGACTCAGAAAATCGGCTACTATGTTTTCTTTCCCTTTTATGTGGACTGCCGACAGAGATAGATGTCTCTGCTCTGCCAGCTGAAAGATCTGGTGACAGAGTATTGCCAGAGAAGGTACTCTTGTTCCGCCTTGATGGTTGATGTATGCCACTGTAGTCAAGTTGTCTGAGTATAGAACTATGTTTCTGAAGGATATGTCTGGAGCTATTGCTTTTAAGGCCATCTCTACTGCTTTCAGTTCTTTGAGGTTCGAGGTGGCTTTCCTGGTGTTTAAATACCACCTCCCTTGCCAACCCTTGTTCTCCGAGTGGGCCCCCCAACCCCACGGGCTGGCGTCCGTTGTTATTACAATGGGATCCCGAAAGGCCCATGGTACTCCTGCTGAGAGATTTTCTGTCAAGGTCCACCAAAGAAGAGACACTCTCGCCTCTGCGGATAAGTGGAAAAGCCGGTCCAACGACTGCTTGCAGCCGTCCCATTGGCGCAGGATGCATGACTGTAGCTTCCTTGTATGAGCCTGTGCATATAGGACCACTGGAAAGGTTGCTGTCAGGTGGCCCAGCACTGCCATTGCCCTCCTGAACGAGCAGAGGTAGGATCTGAAAAGATCCAAAACATGCTCTCTGATGGAGAATATCTTGGCGGACGGGAGGAAGGACTTTTCTACTCGGGAGTCTAAAAGGATGCCTAAAAATACACAACTCTGGGATGGAGTTAGGCAAGACTTCTTCCAATTTATTTTCCAGCCCAGGCTCTTCAACAGGGCGCAGGAAACCTCGATGTTTTGAATCAAGCCCTCTTTGGTCTGGGAAATAAACAGGAAGTCGTCCAAGTATGGCAGCAACGGAACCCCTGACAATCTTAGGAAGGAGGCTTCTTCCGCAATCACCTTTGTGAAGATTCTGGGGGCTTGAGAAACCCCAAAGGGGAGGGCTCTGTATTGCAGGTGTAGACATTCCCCCTGAACCCAGACTGCTGTCCTCAAATATTTTTGGGAGGACACATGTATTGGCACGTGGTAGTACGCGTCCTCTAAGTCCAGAGTCGCCATCCAGCAATTCTTTGATAGTAGATCTATGGCCGACCTTATGGTCTCCATGCGGAATTTTTTGTAGCTGAGGAATTTGTTTAATTTCTTCAGGTTCAGGATTACCCGAAAGGATCCATTGGGTTTTTTTACTAAAAAAAGAGGAGAGTAAAAACCCCTGCCCCTCTCTGCCTGCGGAACCGGGACAACCACCCCTTTTCGCAGAAGTAGCAGGACCTCTGACTCTAAGGCCTGTCTCTTGACTATATCCTTGGGGTAATCTGTTAGCCTGAACGAGTCCCGGGGACGGGTCAGAAGCTCCAGCCGGAACCCCTCTCCAATCCCCCCCAGGATCCAGCCGTTCTTGGTTATGTTTTTCCAGGCTGGGAGAAAGAGAGATAACCTTCCCCCTACCTGGGATTCGGCGTCATTGCTTATCTTTGGGCCTTTGATCTTGGGATTTAAAGAGGAAACCTCCGGATTTCTTAGGAAATCTATCCTTTTCCCTTTTATCATACTGCCTACCCCTTTGCCTTTTGCCTTGGTATCTACGAAAAAAGGGGGGGCGTTGAGGAGCTGGAAAACCCTTCTTCCTATCCGAGGCCTTTTCAAGTATATCATCAAGGGAAGACCCAAAGAGCCTGTCACCCTCACAGGGGATAGCGCATAACCTAGCCTTAGAACCCTGATCCGCCTTCCAGGACTTCAGCCAGATAGCTCTTCTAGCTGCATTGGATAAGGCGGATGATCTGGCTGAGAACCTAACTATATCTGTGGAGGCATCGGCTAAAAAATCAACAGCCTTAAAAAAGGTGGGAAGAGAGGCCAAAACTTCTTCTCTTGGTTTCTTCTCACTGAGATGCTGTTCCAGCTGTTCCAGCCAGATATGTAGTGACCTAGAGACCCATGACGCTGCAACCGCCGGCCTCAAGCAGGTAGAGGATGATTCCCAGGCCTTCTTCAAATAAAAATCTGCTTTTTTATCCAGAGGATCAGATAGGTTACCCAGGTCATCGAACGGAAGAGCAGACTTCTTGGCAATCTTTGCCACCGGAGCATCAACAATAGGGGCCTTGTCCCAACAGGCTGCTACCTTATCATCAAAGGGATATTTCCTTTTGACAGAGCTTGGAATAAAAAACTTCCTATCATGATTCTTCCATTCCTTTTTAATTAATGCATGCACATTCTCATGAATGGAAAAAACTCTCTGCTTTCTGGGACCTAACCCCTGAAAGGCAACGTCTGGTGTTGATTTAGGCTGTTTCACCTCTTCTAATTGCATCGTCGCTCTGACCGCTTTAAGGAGGTTTTGGGTATCTTCAGGCGAGAAAAGGGATCCCCCTGTTTCTTCTTCTGCTGACGAAGTATTATCATCGGAGAGTAACTGGCCTGCTTCTCTTTCCTCCGCGTCCGAACGGTCTATATCCGAATCCCTCATATCCGGAGATCTTCCCGGAGACTGCGGGCGATTCGTAGTTAAGGATTTTAGGGATGCTTTCACTTCAGATCTTATTAAAGATCGCATATTCCTGGAAAGGCTCCGTGACTCCTCTGCCACCAACTTATCAATACATGGGGAGCATAACGGCTTAGAATAGGAGGAAGCTAGGGGGACCTTACATCCTGCACACTCCTTATGCTTCGTCTTTGAGGCCGCTTTTTTGGGGGGCTTTGCCACCTACACAAATCAAGCAGATAACACCCCATTAATAAAAAAGGATATATCTCACCACCTTCTTTAGCCCCCACTCCTCAGGACTGGTACCGGACTCGCGGGCCTTGAGGGTTCCAGGGGTTCGGCGCGTCCGTCTGCAGGCTCTGACATCTTGCTGACCGCAAAGAGCCTCTTCAGCACCACACTGTGTGCCACATCAGCCGGCTGGGTTCCCCCCCTCTGCCCCATTTATATTTTAAAAGACGCGCCAGGGCACACATCGGCGCTCAACCCAACTTCCGGGTCAAGCCCCGCCCCCTCGCGTCGGGGCGTGCGCATGCGCAGACGCCCCTTCCGACGCCGACAGGAAGACGGGCAACCCGGGAGCAAGGAGGGAAGCCGCCTGAACACGGCCACAGCGGCTCCCTCAGGCCAGCGCCGGAATGTGGGGGAAGAGGCCCAGACTGTAGGCAGCAGCCCCGGAGAGCCTGACGCCACCTGGGGGAGGCCACCCACCGGATAAGAACCTGGGCCTCCCCCCGGCTGTAGGTGAGAACCAACGTGAAATCCAACGTGAGCTTCCCAGAGACTTCCCATCCGGAGGACAGGAAACCTGAACTGGTGCTTGGTGGGGGTGTGAACCTTTTATCTTCTCAGGTTTCCTGTCCCGGATGGGAGGTCCCTGGTCGCATGGGGTGCCGTCATGGGTGAGGGGAAAATCTAATGACATGGCCTCCTTGTTCACCTGATCTGAACCCCATTGAGAACCTGTGGTCCATCATCAAATGTGAGATTTACAAGGAGGGAAAACAGTACACCTCTCTGAACAGTGTCTGGGAGGCTGTGGTTGCTGCTGCACGCAATGTTGATGGTGAACAGATCAAAACACTGACAGAATCCATGGATGGCAGGCTTTTGAGTGTCCTTGCAAAGAAAGGTGGCTATATTGGTCACTGATTTGTTTTTGTTTTGTTTTTGAATGTCAGAAATGTATATTTGTGAATGTTGAGATGTTATATTGGTTTCACTGGTAAAAATAAATAATTGAAATGGGTATATATTTGTTTTTTGTTAAGTTGCCTAATAATTATGCACAGTAATAGTCACCTGCACACACAGATATCCCCCTAAAATAGCTAAAACTAAAAACAAACTAAAAACTACTTCCAAAAATATTCAGCTTTGATATTAATGAGTTTTTTGGGTTCATTGAGAACATGGTTGTTGTTCAATAATAAAATTAATCCTCAAAAATACAACTTGCCTAATAATTCTGCACTCCCTGTATGGTTTTTGGAAGGCAGATTTTGCTGGACTTGTTTTTTGACACGATGTCCCATTTGAAGCCCCCCTGATGCACCCCTAGAGTAGAAACTCCATAAAAGTGACCCCATCTAAGAAACTACACCCCTCACGGTATTCAAAACTGATTTTACAAACTTTGTTAACCCTTTAGGTGTTCCACAAAAGTTATTGGAAAATGGAGATGAAATGTCAGAATTTAAATTTTTTTGTAACCTTGCCTCACAAAAATGTAATATAGAGCAACCAAAAATCATATGTACCCTAAAAATAGTCACGAAAACTGCCAACTTATCCCATAGTTTCCAAAATGGGGTCACTTTTTTGGAGTTTCTACTCTAGGGGTGCATCAGGGGGGCTTCAAATGGGACATGGTGTAAATAAACCAGTCCAGCAAAATCTGCCTTTCAGAAACCATATGGTGTTCCTTTCCTTCTGTGCCCTGCCGTGTGCCCGTACAGTAGTTTACAACCACATATGGGGTGTTTCTATAAACTACAGAATCAGGGCAATAGATATTGAGTTTTGTTTGGCTGTTAACCCTTGCTTTGTTACTAGAAAAAAATGGATTAAAATGGAAAAATTGCCAAAAAATTTAAATTCTGAAATTTAATCTCAATTTGCCAATAACTCTAGTGGAACACCTAAAGGGTTAACAAAGCTTGTAAATTCAGTTTTGAATACCTTGAGGGGTGTGGTTTCCAAAATGGGGTCACTTTTTGGCTTTTCCACTCTAGGGGTGCATCAGGGGGGCTTCAAATGGGACATGGTGTAAATAAACCAGTCCAGCAAAATCTGCCTTCCAGAAACCATATGGTGTTCCTTTCCTTCTGCGCCCTGCCGTGTGCCCGTACAGTAGTTTACGACCACATATGGGGTGTTTCTATAAACTACAGAATCAGGGTAATAAATATTGAGTTTTGTTTGGCTGTTAACCATTGCTTTGTTACTGGAAAAAATGGATTAACCACCTTCCGACCGCCTAACGCACGGATGCGTCCGGAAGGTGGTTGATTCATTCCTCCTGGACGCATCCGTGCGTCATCTCGCGAGACGCGAGATTTCCTGTGAACGCGCGCACACAGGAACGGAAGGTAAGAGAGTTGATCTCCAGCCTGCCAGCGGCGATCGTTCGCTGGCAGGCTGGAGATGTGTTTTTTTTTTACCCCCTAACAGGTATATTAGACGCTGTTATGATAACAGCGTCTAATATACCTGCTACCTGGTCCTCTGGTGGTCCCCTTTGTTTGGATCGACCACCAGAGGACACAGGTAGCTCAGTAAAGTAGCACCAACCACCACTAGACTACACTACACCCCCCCCCCCCGTCACTTATTAACCCCTTTTTTACCCCAGATCACCCCATATAGACTCCCTGATCACCCCCCTGTCATTGATCACCCCCCTGTCATTGATAACCCCCTGTAAGGCTCCATTCAGAGGTCCGTATGAATTTTACGGATCCACTGATAGATGGATCGGATCCGCAAAACACATACGGACATCTGAATGGAGCCTTACAGGGGAGTGATCAATGACTGTGGTGATCACCCCATATAGACTCCCTGATCACCCCCCTGTCATTGATCACCCCCCTGTCATTGATCACCCCCCTGTAAGGCTGCATTCAGACGTCCGTATGAATTTTACGGATCCACAGATAGATGGATCGGATCCGCAAAACACATACGGACGTCTGAATGGAGCCTTACAGAGGAGTGATCAATGACAGGGGGGTTATCAATGACAGGGGGGTGATCACCCCATATAGACTCCCTGATCACCCCCCTATCATTGATCACCCCCCTGTAAGGCTGCATTCAGATGTCCGTATGATTTTTACGGATCCACTGATACATGGATCGGATCCGCAAAACACATACGGACATCTGAATGGAGCCTTATAGGGGGGTGATCAATGACAGGGGGGTGATCAATGACAGGGGGGTGATCACCCCATATAGACTCCCTGATCACCCCCCCTGTCATTGATAACCCCCCCTGTCATTGATCACCCCCCTGTCATTGATCACCCCCCTGTCATTGATCACCCCTCTGTAAGGCTCCATTCAGACATTTTTTTGGCCCAAGTTAGCGGAATTTTTTTTTTTTTTCTTACAAAGTCTCATATTCCACTAACTTGTGTCAAAAAATAAAATCTCACATGAACTCACCATACCCCTCACGGAATCCAAATGCGTAAATTTTTTTAGACATTTATATTCCAGACTTCTTCTCACGCTTTAGGGCCCCTAGAATGCCAGGGCAGTATAAATACCCCACATGTGACCCCATTTCGGAAAGAAGACACCCCCAGGTATTCCGTGAGGGGCATATTGAGTCCATGAAAGATTGAAATTTTTGGCCCAAGTTAGCGGAAAGAGAGACTTTGTGAGAAAAAAATAAAAAATATCAATTTCCGCTAACTCGTGCCACAAAAAAAAATTTCTATGAACTCGCCATGCCCCTCATTGAATACCTTGGGGTGTCTTCTTTCCAAAATGGGGTCACATGTGGGGTATTTATACTGCCCTGGCATTCTAGGGGCCCCAAAGCGTGAGAAGAAGTCTGGTATCCAAATGTCTAAAAATGCCCTCCTAAAAGGAATTTGGGCACCTTTGCGCATCTAGGCTGCAAAAAAGTGTCACACATCTGGTATCGCCGTACTCAGGAGAAGTTGGGGAATGTGTTTTGGGGTGTCATTTTACATATACCCATGCTGGGTGAGAGAAATATCTTGGTCAAATGCCAACTTTGTATAAAAAAATGGGAAAAGTTGTCTTTTGCCAAGATATTTCTCTCACCCAGCATGGGTATATGTAAAATGACACCCCAAAACACATTGACCAACTTCTCCTGAATACGGAGATACCACATGTGTGACACTTTTTTGCAGTCTAGGTGGGCAAAGGGGCCCATATTCCAAAGAGCACCTTTCGGATTTCACCAGCCATTTTTTACAGAATTTGATTTCAAACTCCTTACCACACATTTGGGCCCCTAGAATGCCAGGGCAGTATAACTACCCCACAAGTGACCCCATTTTGGAAAGAAGACATCCCAAGGTATTCGCTGATGGGCATAGTGAGTTCATGGAAGTTTTTATTTTTTGTCACAAGTTAGTGGAATATGAGACTTTGTAAGAAAAAAAAAATATTCAAAAATCATCATTTTTCACTAACTTGTGACAAAAAAAATAAAATTCTAGGAACTCACTATGCCCATCAGCGAATACCTTAGGGTGTCTACTTTCCGAAATGGGGTCATTTGTGGGGTGTTTGTACTGTCTGGGCATTGTAGAACCTCAGGAAACATGACAGGTGCTCAGAAAGTCAGAGCTGCTTCAAAAAGCGGAAATTCAAATTTTTGTACCATAGTTTGTAAACGCTATAACTTTTACCCAAACCATTTTTTTTTTACCCAAACATTTTTTTTTTATCAAAGACATGTAGAACAATAAATTTAGAGCAAAATTTATATATGGATCTCGTTTTTTTTGCAAAATTTTACAACTGAAAGTGAAAAATGTCATTTTTTTGCAAAAAAATCGTTAAATTTCGATTAATAACAAAAAAAGTAAAAATGTCAGCAGCAATGAAATACCACCAAATGAAAGCTCTATTAGTGAGAAGAAAAGGAGGTAAAATTCATTTGGGTGGTAAGTTGCAAGACCGAGCAATAAACGGTGAAAGTAGTGTAGGTCAGAAGTGTAAAAAGTGGCCTGGTCTTTCAGGGTGTTTAAGCCATGGGGGCTGAGGTGGTTAAAATGGAAAATTTGCCCAAAAATTTAAATTCAGAAATTTAATCTCCATTTGCCAATAACTATTGTGGAACATCTAAAGGGTTAACAAAGTTTGTAAAATCAGTTTTGAATACCTTGAGGGGTGTAGTTTCTAACATGGGGTCATTTTTGGGTGGTTTCAATTATGTAAGCCTCACAAAGTGACTTCAGACCTGAACTGGTCCTTAAAAAGTGGGTTTTGGAAAATTTCAGAAAAATTTCAAGATTTGCTTCTAAACTTCTAAGCCTTGTAACGACCCCAAAAAATGAAAAGGCATTCCCAAAATGATACAAACATAAAGTATACATATAGGGAATGTAAATTAATAACTATTTTTGGAGGTATTACTATGTATATTAGAAGTAGAGAAATTGAAACTTGGAAATTTGCAAATGTTTCCCCATTTTTGATAAATTTGGTATTTGTTTATAAATAAAAATACATTTTTTTGACTCCATTTTACCAGTGTCATAAAGTACAATATGTGACGAAAAAACATTCTCAGAATGGCCTGGATAAGTAAAAGCGTTTAAAAGTTATTCACACATAAAGTGACACTGGTCAAAAAATGGCCTGGTCCTTAAGGTGAAAATGAGCCTGGTCCTTAAGGTGTTAAGAACAAGACCCCTTATTAGAGTGGGATATTGGTGGTGGAGCAGTTTATTTTCCACCTCTGATACTAAACACTATAGAATTCTTAAGCGGTCTGTGTGAGAGAGGGGGAACCATGGGGTGAGGTCTGTGTGAGAGAGGGGAACCATGGGGCGAGGTCTGTGTGAGAGAGGGGAACCATGGGGTGAGGTCTGTGTGAGAGAGGGGAACCATGGGGTGAGGTCTGTGTGAGAGAGGGGGAACCATGGGGAGCGGTCTGTGTGAGAGAGGGGGAACCATGGGGAGCGGTCTTTGTGAGAGAGGGGGAACCATGGGGAGCGGTCTGTGTGAGAGAGGGGGAACTATGGGGAGCGGTCTGTGTGAGAGAGGGGAACCATGGGGTGAGGTCTGTGTGAGAGAGGGGAACCATGGGGAGAGGTCTGTGTGAGAGAGGGGGAACCATGGGGAGCAGTCTGTGTGAGAGAGGGGGAACCATGGGGAAGAGGTCTGTGTGAGAGAGGGGGAACCATGGGGAGCGGTCTGTCTGAGAGAGGGGGAACCATGCGAAAGAGGTCTGTGTGAGAGAGGGGGAACCATGGAGAGCGGTCTGCGTGAGAGAGGGGGAACCATGGGGAAGAGGTCTGTGTGAGAGACGGGGAACCATGGAGAGCGGTCTGCGTGAGAGAGGGGGAACCATGGGGAGAGGTCTGTGTGAGAGAGGGGGAACCATGGGGAGAGGTCTGTGTGAGAGAGGGGGAACCATGGGGAGCGGTCTGTGTGAGAGAGGGGGAACCATGGGGAGAGGTCTGTGTGAGAGAGTGGGGAACCATGGGGAGCGGTCTGTGTGAGAGAGGGGGAACCATGGGGAGCGGTCTGTGTGAGAGAGAGGAACCATGGGGAGCGGTCTGTGTGAGAGAGGGGGAACCATGGGGAACGGTCTGTGTGAGAGAGGGGGAACCATGGGGAGCGGTCTGTGTGAGAGAGGGTGAACCATGGGGAGCGGTCTGTGTGAGAGAGGGGGAACCATGGGGAGAGGTCTGTGTGAGAGAGGGGGAACCATGGGGAGAGGTCTGTGTGAGAGAGGGGGAACCATGGGGAGCGGTCTGTGTGAGAGAGGGGGAACCATGGGGAGAGGTCTGTGTGAGAGAGGGGGAACCATGGGGAGAGGTCTGTGTGAGAGAGGGGGAACCATGGGGAGCGGTCTGTGTGAGAGAGGGGGAACCATGGGGAAGAGGTCTGTGTGAGAGAGGGGGAACCATAGGGAGCGGTCTGTGTGAGAGAGGGGGAACCATGGGGAGCGGTCTGTGTGAGAGAGGGGGAACCATGGGGAAGAGGTCTGTGTGAGAGAGGGGGAACCATGGGGAGCGGTCTGTCTGAGAGAGGGGGAACCATGCGAAAGAGGTCTGTGTGAGAGAGGGGGAACCATGGAGAGCGGTCTGCGTGAGAGAGGGGGAACCATGGGGAAGAGGTCTGTGTGAGAGAGGGGGAACCATGGAGAGCGGTCTGCGTGAGAGAGGGGGAACCATGGGGAGAGGTCTGTGTGAGAGAGGGGGAACCATGGGGAGAGGTCTGTGTGAGAGAGGGGGAACCATGGGGAGCGGTCTGTGTGAGAGAGGGGGAACCATGGGGAGAGGTCTGTGTGAGAGAGTGGGGAACCATGGGGAGCGGTCTGTGTGAGAGAGGGGGAACCATGGGGAGCGGTCTGTGTGAGAGAGAGGAACCATGGGGAGCGGTCTGTGTGAGAGAGGGGGAACCATGGGGAACGGTCTGTGTGAGAGAGGGGGAACCATGGGGAGCGGTCTGTGTGAGAGAGGGTGAACCATGGGGAGCGGTCTGTGTGAGAGAGGGGGAACCATGGGGAGCTGTCTGTGTGAGAGAGGGGGAACCATGGGGAGAGGTCTGTGTGAGAGAGGGGGAACCATGGGGAGCGGTCTGTGTGAGAGAGGGGGGAACCATGGGGAAGAGGTCTGTGTGAGAGAGGAAGAACCATGGAGAGCGGTCTGTGTGAGAGAGGGGGAACCATGGGGAGAGGTCTGTCTGAGAGAGGGGGAACCATGGGGAAGAGGTCTGTGTGAGAGAGGAAGAACCATGGAGAGCGGTCTGTGTGAGAGAGGGGGAACCATGGGGAGAGGTCTGTGTGAGAGAGGGGGAACCATGGGGAGCGGACTGTGTGAGAGAGGGGGAATCATGGGGAGCGGTCTGTGTGAGAGAGGGGGAATCATGGGGAGCGGTCTGTGTGAGAGAGGGGAACCATGGGGAGCGGACTGTGTGAGAGAGGGGGAATCATGGGGAGCGGTCTGTGTGAGAGAGGGGGAACCATGGGGAGCGGTCTGTGTGAGAGAGGAGGGAACCATAGGGAGCGGACTGTGTGAGGGGGGGGACCACTGGGAGCGGTTTTACCCATTTCCTTCTGGTCTCTGCTGTATGATGGAAGAGACTACAGTAAATTATCTCTACCCCCCTACCCCAAAAAATCAGAACACTTAGCTAATTTTCACCACCACTAATCTCAGATTCACATGTGACCTAAACCTCTCATGAACCCATACATTCTAAGCATTACCTATCTGCAGACATTATAATCTAATGACTACAGGACCGTTGATGATGTCATGGTCATGTGATCAGTCACATGAGGGGAGGAGTAAAGCAGTAAAGGCTTTTCACTTTTTATCCATTCCTGTCATGTGACCAGTATGACATCATCCAAGGTCCTACAGCCACTAAACATTTCCTCCATCCCATGTACCTGATCACATGACTGTGACATCATCGCAGGTCCTGCAGCCCCAGGAGGTGAGATCTGCAGGTCAGTTGTTGGTCGGGGGATGTGGGAC
The DNA here is from genome assembly GCF_905171765.1 of Bufo bufo. Classification (NCBI taxonomy): domain Eukaryota; kingdom Metazoa; phylum Chordata; class Amphibia; order Anura; family Bufonidae; genus Bufo; species Bufo bufo. The sequence continues at coordinate 613,091,342 of NC_053392.1, forward strand.
TTGGTTCTGGGTTTATTAGAATGGAGCGGTTCTATAGGTGATATATAGTGTTGACCGAGCACAATGGAAGTCAATGGGAGAACCCGAGCATTAAACCAGGCACCCCTGCTCTGAAGAGGGGAGGACGTCTGGTTCACAGGAAAAGGTCAGAAATTGATGGAAACACCACTGAAATGGTTCGGGAACAGCATGGGGAGGAGGTCTGGATGCATCTTGTACTCGCAGGTCTCTGCTGGTGTCACGACTATGGTCATGGTCGTGACTCTTAGAGCCGCATGCAGTTGCCAGTGGCCAGGTTTGGTTGTTTACCGCAGGTGAGGGCTGTTAGTTGGTAGCCTCACATGCGGTTGCCGCTGGCAACATGGTGTTGTTGGCAGTGTAGCAGCCTGAGCTTGTTGCTAGGCGGCTCGCTGTCAACGTATGCGGTTGCCTCCGGCAACGTGTGTTTGTATGTGTGCACTTTCTCTGTTTGGTATGCACGGGGTTAAGGTGTGTTTGCTAGGTCTGGTGTGTCTGACCTCAGGCCTCCTTATATGTTGGTGTGGTGGAGCCTGAGGTCAGTTTTGATTTTGTTGTCAGTCTGTGTAGGAGCTTTGCTCCCTGGCTGAATGTTCCTGTCTGTGTGAGCCATCCTTATTTATTATACTGTTTCCCTTGCTCCGTGTGTCCCCTCCAGCGTGTTTCTGTTTTCCCTCTCCCACCTGGTGTATGTTGTTATGGTGTGGGCCTTGTTTGGAGGTTATTGTGTTGTAGTGTGTTTCTTCCTAAAGGGGGCTGCTTTCCTGGAGGGGTTTAAGCAAACATCTAGACAGTGCGTTTCCGGTCCATCTCGTTGGCGGCAGGTAAGTTCTGGTAACCTAGGTTGTCTATTGCCTTTTGTTACTTACCTGTCGTTCGGCTGTGAATCCTGTCTAGTTGGTGGCCAGCTGCTGGGCTTCTGGAGACACCATGCATCCGTTGTGCTGGATGAATGGGTGGTCTCTGCCCTGTCTTCAGGCTTAGGGCATAGCAGGGATACCTAGGGTTCTAGGTTTGAGAGCATGAGCCCCCTTACCTTCTGAGGCGGCTCATGCATTAGGAGTTTAGGGAGATCTTCAGGATCGCGTTAGGAGGTGTCCTGTTCACTGTTCCCTGCTTTCCTGCGTTGTAGCGAACGCCGAGGCACGGTGGGGGGTTCCCCCCACTCCCCGCCGTGACAGCTGGGAACGATGTTGTCCGAGTAGTACGCCACTTTTACAGACTGGCAATAATACGCACAAAACCGAAGAAAAAATTGATTTTAGAGGAAAAATTGTTATAAAACGTTCCTTCCTGTATATTTACTTGTATATAAAGTGCAAGTGCTGCCGAAAATTACAAGGAAGAGGCACTCCGAATACAACCTGTATATCACATAAAGGAGGGCCTCATTCACATTGTGGTACAATTGTTCAGGTAGTGGGACTCCTACACTCATAAAGCCTATGCACTAAGTGAAAGGGCTGCCAAAAATTACAAGGAATCGGCACTACAATACATCCTTTATTACACATAAAGGAGGGCATCATACACAGCCTTGAAAAATTATTATTGATGGCCTGCTGGTGACCCTCAAAAACATTTGGAGCAAGGGCCTGCTGATCTGACCATCTAAAACATGGGCGAGGGCCTGCTGCCGCTTTGGTGACTCTAGATAACCTGGGGACGATCGCACGTCCCCGTGACAACGACGTTCCATTTGGATGTCTGCCCTATCAACTCTCGATGTTATTTTCAGCCCAAACCATGGTGACCATGGGTTACGGGGGAATTATGGTTTGATTCCGGAGAGGGAGCCTAAGAAACAGCTATGGCTACCACATCCAAGCAAGGCAGCATGCGCGCAAATTACCTATTAGGTATAATTAAGTGAGGGCCTGCAGGTGATCTGACCCTGTAAAAGATTTTAGGTGAGGGCCTGCTGGTGAGCTGACCCTGTAAAACATTATATGCGAGGGCCTGCATGTAAGCTGACCCTGTAAAACATTATTTGCGAGGGGATGCAGGTGAGCTGACCCTCTAAAAAATTTAATGCGAGGGCCTTCAGGTGAGCTGACCCAGTAAAAGATTATAGGTGAGGGTCTGCTGGTGAGCTGCCCCTATAAAAAATTATATGCGAGGGCCTGCATGTAAGCTGACCCTGTAAAACATTATATGCGAGGGCATTATATGTGACGAATAAGCATGTTGATATGATGGAAGAGTAGAAGGAGGATGAGAAAAAGGAAGATTCAACCATGTACCCTTGTTTGTGGTGGAAGGGGTACATGGGAATACAGTGCATTCAGTACATTATAAATAACACATTTAAAGTGCCTTTATGTTCAGCAGCTTTCCCCTGGTGATGTCGAGAAGTCATGTTCAATCCAGGCCCTGTCAGCATTTTCAGTTGATAGGCGGATACGCTTATCTGTTATAATGCCACCAGCAGCACTAAATATACGCTCAGACAAAACGTTGGCGGCAGGGCAGGCCAGCACCTCCAAAGTGTAGAGCGCAAGTTCGTGCCACGTGTTTAGCTTGGACACCCAGTAGTTGTAAGGCACTGAGGACGCTGACACAGTCTGCTATGTACTCCTTCACCATCTTCCAAAATGTTTCCCTCCTTGTGACACTAGGCCACGCATCAGGGTTAGGGTGCTGGCGGGGTGTCATGAAACTGTCCCAGGCTTTGGAGAGTGTTGCCCTGCCTCTGTTGGAACTGCTGTGTGTTCCCCTCGTCTCCCGTCCTCGGTTGCCCAAGGAACTACGGACTCTGCAGCCAGCGTTGTCAGATGGAAATTTTTGGAGCAATTTTTCAACATGGATCTTCTGGTATTGCACCGTTTTGCTTGTCCTCTCCACCAGAGTAAAGAGAGATGAGAAGTTCTCGGGGGTCGAGAAGGGTGAACACACAGTAATCCATGTTGTCTAAAATGCGTATAACGAGCGGGTCGTGGGAAAGGCAGCCATGTGTGCCAGAGTACCAACAGGCAAGACTTCGCTGTTGTCATCAGGAGGATCACTCTCAATCTCTTTATCCTCCTTTGCCCCCCACACTGAACAGATGGAATTAAATTTCCATGGGTACTAACCTCTGTAGCGGAGGCCACCGTCTCTTGCTCCTCCTCCTCTTCATTGTCCAATTCGCGCTGAGAAAACAAACTGAAGGTGGTCTGGCTATCACCCAGTGTAATGTCTTCCCACATTTCCACCTCTTCTACGTGCAAAGCATCGGCCTTAATTGTGAGCAGCGAGTGTTTGAGTAGACACAGAAGTGGGATTGTTACGCTGATAATAGCGGCATCGCCGCTCACCATCTGTGTTGATTGCTCAAAGTTTTTTAAAACCTCAGAGGTCAGACATCCATGCCCACTCCTCGCTTGTCAATAGCGGAAGCTGACTGGAAAGGCGACGACCATGTTGCAGCTGGTATTCCACTACTGCCCTCTGCTGCTCACAAAGCCTGGCCAACATGTGGAATGTCGAGTTCCAGCGCGTGCTCACGTCGCACAACAGCCGGTGAGCTGGCAATTTCAAGCGCTGCGGCAGTGTTGACAGACCGGCTGAAGCTGTCGGTGACTTGCAGAAATGTGCACACCTGCGGCACAACTTCACCAGTAGCTCAGGCAACTTGGGGTAGGTTTTGAGAAACCTCTGAACCACAAGGTTGAACACGTGGGCTAGCTTGCCTAGCCCACGTGTTCAACCTTGTGGTTCAACGGTTTCTCAAAACCTACCCGAATGCGGATGTGTCTGAGCTTACCGAGCTCCAAAGCCGCCACCAAGTTACGGCCATTATCAGACACAATCATGGCTGGTTCTAGGTTGAGTGGCGAGAGCCACAGCTCAGTCTGGTCTCTTATCCCCTGACCTCAATTGGTTCTAAAAATAGTGAATGTGGCCGTAAAGACCATTTACACAGCCAGATAATTACAATAAATGGCCACTTGAGCGATCAGTCAGTCCTTACGATCATTCATGCAGCTGTTCATTTCCACCTCTTTACACAGGACGATGCACTGCCGACAAACATTCATATGAAAGATGCAATGTATAGTGTGCTATCAGTAATCCTTAATGGAGTTGTCTTATCATAGGAATGTATTCCCTACACATAGGACAAAAGATAAGTATCTGATTGGTGGGGGTCTGACCACTGGGATCCCCACCAATCACAAGTATGAGGTGCCAGAATGTATGAACCGGTGGTCACACTATTCAACTCTATGGGACTGACAAAGAGAAGCTGAATACAGAGCTCGGCGATCTCCGGCAGTCCCATGTAGTTGATCGGAGCAGAAGCATAAATGTGTCACCACCGCTCTATACACTCTTACACCTTATTCTTGTGATTCGTGGCGATCCGAGCGGTTGAACCTCCACCGATCAGATTTACTGATTACTCACTTTACTTCATGTAAGATGTTCTTCTAAACACAATTTTGCTCTCAATCCGCAATGTTTCCCTCAGGTTTTCTAGTTTTCTTTTAAAAGACAATGGTCTTTTCGTTCAATGACCCACCAAGGATGGAGAAGGACAGAGACCACATGGCTGCGAGGATATTAGACCTCACCCTGGAGATCATCTCCTTGATAACTGGAGAGGTGAGAGTCTCACATGACATCACTCTTATCTCTCTAGTAATAAACCAGGGAAATGACTAGAAAGATGAAGGATTCTTAGAATCTCTGTAGTGATCGGCGTCTCCCCATACACAGGATTACAAGATAGTGAAGAAGTCGTCTGGTGAGTGTGTGACACCCCGTGTGTCAGGAGGATGGAGCAAGACCCAGAGCCCAATCACCGAGCCTCCACCTCATTCCCTGATACATGAGCAGAAGATCCTAGAACTTACCACCAGGATCACTGAGCTGCTGAGCGGAGAGGTGAGCGCTGCTGGGAATGCTGGGACATTATACAATAACGCCAAGGGAGGGGTCTGGTAATGACTGTGTCCTTGTGTTGTCAGGTTCCTATAAGGTGTCAGGATGTCGCTGTCTATTTTTCCATGGAGGAGTGGGAGTATTTAGAAGAACACAAGGATCTGTACAAGGACATCATGATGGAGAATCCCCAGTCCCTCACATCACCGGGTAAGAGGAGACCTTCCATAACTGTAGAGGAGAGAACAGTTATGAGGGTCAGATTCCTCCATCATCTGATCATCACATATAGACAATGTATTCAGTCACTGTGTGTATTTCCTATAGATGGATCCAGTCAGAGAAATCCACCAGAGAGATGTCCCAGTCCTCCATATTCCCAGGACTGTCCAGAGGAGAAACCAAATATCCCACTGGATCATCAGGTAGATGTGTAGTGTCCCACTAGGTAATTGTGGGCACTACACAAGGGTTAATATAGTCATTGTATGTTATATGATGTTTTATGTCATTTTCCTGTATATCTGTGTATCAGGCCTGTTAGGGTGTAGTACTTCCTCCTAGGCTGTAGAGGGAGCTAGGGAACCCCTAATATATATAGTTAGGCCCAGACAGGGAAAGGGCAGTGTAGTCCAGGAGGCTAGTGAGTGCAGTCTAGCCTGCCTGAGGTTCTTGAGCCAGAGTTAGCTCAGAAGTTGTTACCAGGGGAAGAGTTGCCTCCTGAGAAGAGACCTGCAGTTCCTACAAAGTACAGTGCAGAGCAGAAGTGTTTCCAGCCAGACAAGAGAGCTCAAGGGCAGAGAAATCTATTTAATGCAAGGAGATATATACCTGAGGAAGTTTCTTTACCAAGGATAAATCCACCATTAGCGCATACGGGCCTTGGGATCAAGACAGACAGGAGTTCTGAGGAATAGTGCACAGGATTTCTGAGGAAAAGGTGCAGCCTGATCTGTGAGTGTATTTAACCCTCTGAGTATCTTGCAAGAACATTGTTGCCTGCCATTACTGTAAAAGCCTGCTTGTGATTGACTGCTTCTGTCATATGGAAATGAACCTAAAGAACTGTTTATAGTTGACTGTTTCAGTAAGGAACGTTTTGGTTCACTGCAACAATGTGTTCCTCAGTCATTAATACTATAAGTCGGTTTGCCACCGTTACCGGCACTGGCGTCACGAACTTAAAGGGACCTTGCCACCGGCGCATTAAACCTGCAACACCCAGGGCCCCTCACCTACCATCAGCCTGGTCCCTATACATAGAGAGTGCCCCAGAGGACTTCTGTGCCAGCCTCTCCATCACAGGGTCTCCCTACAAACTGTGAGTAACCAAGAGCAACCCTCAATTGCCCAGTAACCGTGACCTCACATTCGCAAAACCCTGCAGGGCTGCGTACTGCAGATGAAGCTGAGGTTTCTACAAATCCTCTATAGACTGATGTAATGGAGCTTTCTACTGACCTCCCCCAGCAGCAGTGGAGTATACTGTACGCTCCATCTACTGACCTCCCCCAGCAGTGGAGTATACTGTACGCTCCATCTACTGACCTCCCCCAGCAGTGGAGTATACTGTACGCTCCATCTACTGACCTCCCCCAGCAGCAGTGGAGTATACTGTACGCTCCGTCTACTGACCTCCCCCAGCAGCAGTGGAGTATACTGTACGCTCCATCTACTGACCTCCCCCAGCAGCAGTGGAGTATACTGTACGCTCCATCTACTGACCTCCCCCAGCAGCAGTGGAGTATACTGTACGCTCCATCTACTGACCTCCCCCAGCAGTGGAGTATACTGTACGCTCCATCTACTGACCTCCCCCAGCAGCAGTGGAGTATACTGTACGCTCCATCTACTGACCTCCCCCAGCAGCAGTGGAGTATACTGTACGCTCCATCTACTGACCTCCCCCAGCAGCAGTGGAGTATACTGTACGCTCCATCTACTGACCTCCCCCAGCAGCAGTGGAGTATACTGTACGCTCCGTCTACTGACCTCCCCCAGCAGCAGTGGAGTATACTGTACGCTCCATCTACTGACCTCCCCCAGCAGTGGAGGAGTATACTGTACGCTCCATCTACTGACCTCCCCCAGCAGTGGAGTATACTGTACGCTCCGTCTACTGACCTCCCCCAGCAGCAGTGGAGTATACTGTACGCTCCGTCTACTGACCTCCCCCAGCAGTGGAGTATACTGTACGCTCCGTCTACTGACCTCCCCCAGCAGTGGAGTATACTGTACGCTCCGTCTACTGACCTCCCCCAGCAGCAGTGGAGTATACTGTACGCTCCATCTACTGACCTCCCCCAGCGGTGGAGTATACTGTACGCTCCGTCTACTGACCTCCCCCAGCAGTGGAGTATACTGTACGCTCCATCTACTGACCTCCCCCAGCGGTGGAGTATACTGTACGCTCCGTCTACTGACCTCCCCCAGCAGTGGAGTATACTGTACGCTCCATCTACTGACCTCCCCCAGCAGTGGAGTATACTGTACGCTCCATCTACTGACCTCCCCCAGCAGCAGTGGAGTATACTGTACGCTCCGTCTACTGACCTCCCCCAGCAGCAGTGGAGTATACTGTACGCTCCATCTACTGACCTCCCCCAGCAGCAGTGGAGTATACTGTACGCTCCATCTACTGACCTCCCCCAGCAGTGGAGTATACTGTACGCTCCATCTACTGACCTCCCCCAGCAGTGGAGTATACTGTACGCTCCATCTACTGACCTCCCCCAGCAGCAGTGGAGTATACTGTACACTCCATCTACTGACCTCCCCCAGCAGTGGAGTATACTGTACGCTCCATCTACTGACCTCCCCCAGCAGTGGAGTATACTGTACGCTCCATCTACTGACCTCCCCCAGCAGCAGTGGAGTATACTGTACGCTCCGTCTACTGACCTCCCCCAGCAGCAGTGGAGTATACTGTACGCTCCATCTACTGACCTCCCCCAGCAGCAGTGGAGTATACTGTACGCTCCATCTACTGACCTCCCCCAGCAGCAGTGGAGTATACTGTACGCTCCATCTACTGACCTCCCCCAGCAGCAGTGGAGTATACTGTACGCTCCGTCTACTGACCTCCCCCAGCAGCAGTGGAGTATACTGTACGCTCCATCTACTGACCTCCCCCAGCAGTGGAGTATACTGTACGCTCCATCTACTGACCTCCCCCAGCAGTGGAGTATACTGTACGCAGGGGCGTAACTAGAGGTGACTGGGCCCCACAGCAAATTTTTGTATAGGGCCCCCCCCCCCCCGTGTAAACCCCGCTCCTTTGGCACGATCTAGACCAGACCAGGCTGCCACGCCATCCTTTTCCTATTATATATATTATATACACACACACACACTCTATCTGTCATCTAGTGTCATTCTATCATACTGTTGTGGGGGCCGTCTCAAAGTCTTAGGCCCCTTTGACACGGGTGACACTTCCGCACGGGTGCAATGCGTGATGTGAACACATTGCACCCGCACTGAATCCGGACCCACTCACTTCTATGGGGCTGTGCACATGATCAGTGATTTTCACGCATCACTTGTGCGTTGCGTAAAAATCGCAGCATGCTCTATATTCTGCGTTTTTCACGTAGCGCAGGCCCCACAGAAGTGAATGGGGTTGCGTGAAAATCACATTGCATCCGCAAGCATTGCGGATGCAATGCGATTTTCACGGATAGTTGCTAGGAGATGATGGGGACCCGAACTTTATTATTTTCCCTTATAACATGGTTATAAGGGAAAATAATAGCATTCTTAATACAGAATGCTAAGTAACATGTGGCTTGAGGGGTTAAAAAATAATAAAATATTTAATTATTCACCTCATCCACTTGATCGCGCAGCCCGGCTCGTCGTCTTTCAGGACCTGGCAGGAAAAGTACCTTTGGTGACGTCACCTTCATTCAGCAGGACCTGCGCCGACGTCGCCACGCTCACCACCAGGTTGCTAGGAGATGTTGTTTGTAAACTTTTAGTTTTTTATCACGTGCATGAAAAACGCATCAAAACGCATTGCACCTGCGCAGAAAAAACTGAACGCAATCGTAGACAATACTGACTGAACTTGCTTGAAAAAAGGTGCGAGTTTCACTGAATGCACCCTGAACGCATCTGGAGCCAACCCATATCGTTCGTGTGAAAGGGGCCAGCCATTCCCGTATTGCGGACTGCATATGCGGATCAGCAATAAATGGGCACCCTTCCGTGTGCGAAACGGAATGACGGAACGGAACACTACATAAGCACTACGCAGTGCTTCCGTGGGGTTACATTCCGCACTTCCGTTCCACCAAAAGATAGAACATGTCCATTTTGCAGAATTGTGCTTTCCTGGGTAATATACCCGGAGAGGTGAAGATGACGTCACCCTACACTGTATGTACAGCACAGGATGACCCCTGCTGTAGGAGAGGTGAAGATGACGTCACCCTACACTGTATGTACAGCACAGGATGACCCCGGCTGTAGGAGAGGCGTCCATTCTATGTATTGCTGCAGGGCTGACACCGACTGTAGTCTGTCCCCATGGTCTGAGCCCCTGGTAACCAGTGGAGTAGCTAGAAATGACTGGGCCCCACAGCAAATTTTTAGACGGGCAGGCAGGCGTCATACAGTGGCATCTGATTCTTTAACATACATGTGTTTTTACTGGACTATGACGTACACGATACAGAAATGCAGTGCTCCACGTTCTTGTATCCTGCACAATCCGGTAAAAAAAATGGATACTTTTTTTTTTTTTTGCAATGAAACTCTATGGTGAACGGATGTCACTGTCATGGCATCAGTATGAGGCATCCGAATACGTTTTTTTGTATATACTAAACGGATGGGAAAAACGTGATGTGAACCCAGCCTTAACCCCTTAAGGACTCAGCCCTATTTCACCTTAAGGACTTGGCCATTTTTTGCAAATCTGACCAGTGTCACTTTAAGTGCTCATAACTTTAAAACGCATTGACTTATCCAGGCCGTTCTGAGATTGTTTTTTCGTCACATATTGTACTTCATGACACTGCTAAAATTGGGTCAAAAAAGTTAATTTTTTTGCATAAAAAAATACCATATTTACCAAAAATTTAGAGAAATTATCAAATTTCAAACTTTCAGTTTCTCTACTTCAGTAATACATAGTAATACCCCCAAAAATTGTGATTACTTTACATTCCCCATATGTCTACTTCATGTTTGTAGCATTTTGGGATTGATATTTTATTTTTTGGGGATGTTATAAGGCTTAGAAGTTTAGAAGCAAATCTTGAAATTTTTCAGAAATTTACAAAAACCCAATTTTTAGGGACCACTACAGCTCTGAAGTCACTTTGCGAGGCTTACATAATAGAAACCGCCCAAAAATGACCCCATTCTATAAACTACACCCCTCAAGGTATTCAAAACTGATTTTACAAACTTCATTAACACTTTAGGTGTTGCACAAGAGTTATTGGCAAATGGGGATGAAATTTGCGAATTTCTTTTTTTTGCCTAATTTTCCATTTTAACCCATTTTTTCCACTAACAAAGCAAGGGTTAACAGCCAAACAAGACTGTATCTTTATTGCCCTGACTCTGCCGTTTACAGAAACACCCCATATGTGACCGTAAACTACTGTACGGGCACACAGTAGGGCGTAGAGGGAAAGGTGCGCCGTATGGTTTTTGGAAGCCAGATTTTGCTGGACTGGTTTTTTGACACCATGTCCCATTTGAAGCCCCCCTGATGCACCCCTAGAGTAGAAACTCCATAAAAGTGACCCCATCTAAGAAACTACACCCCTCAAGGTATTCAAAACAGATTTTACAAACTTTGTTAACCCTTTAGGTGTTGCACAAGATTTAATGGAAAATAGAGATACAATTTCAAAATTTCACTTTTTTGGCAGATTTTCCATTTTAATATTTTTTTTCCAGTTACAAAGCAAGGGTTAACAGCCAAACAAAACTCATTATTTATGGCCCTGATTCTGTAGTTTACAGAAACACCCCATATGTGGTCGTAAACCGCTGTACGGGCACACGGCAGGGCGCAGAAGGAAAGGAATGCCATACGGTTTTTGGAAGGCAGATTTTGCTGGACTGGTTTTTTTGACACCATGTCCCATTTGAAGCCCCCCTGATGCACCCCTAGAGTAGAAACTCCAAAAAAGTGACCCCATTTTAGAAACTACGGGATAGGGTGGCAGTTTTGTTGGTACTAGTTTAGGGTACATATGATTTTTGGTTGCTCTATATTACACTTTTTTGTGCGGCAAGGTAACAAGAAATAGATTTTTTAGCCCGTTTTTTTTTTTTGTTATTTACAACATTCATCTGACAGGTTAGATCATGTGGTAATTTTATAGAGCAGGTTGTCACGGACGCGGCGATACCTAATATGTATGCAATTTTTTTTATTTATGTAAGTTTTAAACAATGATTTCATTTTTAAAACAAAAAAAATGTTTTAGTGTCTACATAGTCTAAGAGCCATAGTTTTTTCAGTTTTTGGGCGATTATCTTAAGTAGGGTCTCATTTTTTGCGGGATGAGATGACGGTTTGAGTGGCACTATTTTGGGGTGCATATGACTTTTTGATCACTTGCTATTACACTTTTTGTGACGTAAGATGACAAAAAATTGCTTTTTTTACACCGTTTTTATTTTTATTTTTTTACGGTGGTCACCTGAGGGGTTAGGTCATGTGATATTTTTATAGAGCCGGTCGATACGGACGCGGCGATACCTAATATGTATACTTTTTATTTATTTATTTAAGTTTTACACAATGATTTCATTTTTGAAACCAAAAGAATCATAGTTTTAGTGTTAGCCATAGTTTTTTCAGTTTTTGGGCGATTATCTTGGGTAGGGTATGATTTTTGCGGGATGAGATGACGGTTTGATTGGTACTATTTTGGCGTACATGCGACTTTTTTGATCACTTTTATTACCTTTTTTGGGAAGTAAGGTGGGCAAAATTTCAATATCCTAATAGTTTTTATTTTTTTATTTTTATGGCGTTCACCGTGCGGGGAAAGTAACATGACCGTTTTATAGATCAGGTCGTTACGGACGCGGCGATACCAAACATGTGTAGGGAATATTATTTTTTTCATTTTTAATCAGTGATAAATGTGTTTTTGGATTTTTACTTTTTTTTCACTTTTTTTCACTTTTTTATTGACCCAGACCCACTTGGTTCTTGAAGATCCAGTGGGTCTGATGTCTGTATAATACAGTACAGTACAATATATATTGTACAGTACTGTATTTTACTTACACTTTGTCTGAACAGATCTCTGCCTTTAGCACAGATCTGTTCAGCACCATGGACAGCAGGATGCCTGAGAGGCGTCCTGTTGCCATGGGAACCTTCCCCGTCTGCTCAGTAGTTGTCAGAACTTCGCAGACGGGGAAGGGTAAGCACAGGGCTGAGGGGGGCTCTCTGGGGGCTCTCTCCCTCTCCATCGGGGGGCTGCAAAGGCACAGCAGCCCCCCGATGGGAGAGGGAGGGAGCTCCCTCTTACTGTTAACTTTTTCCATACAGCGGTCCGTACGGACCGCTGTATGGAAAGGGTTAAACGGCTGACATCGCATCATCGATGTCAGCCGTTTATACCAGGGTGCCAGCAATGTGCTGGCACCCTGGTATACCCACTAGAGACCAACGATTATACAAGGGGAGGCGGGCGGGGGATCGCGATCCCGCCTGCCGCACCGCCCGCCTCCCGCACCGCCCCCACCGCCCACAACTCCCCCCCTGCACCACCCGCCGGCAAAAAATCATGCAGGGGTGCAGGGGGGGGTGTAAAATATATATTTTAGGGACACTAAAGCTTCTGATCCCCGCGGTCAGGGCCCGCGGGGATCAGAAACTGCACAAAGCGCAGCAAACCGCAGGTCTGAATTGACCTGCGGTTTTCTGCGATCGCCGATGCGGGGGGGTCAAATGACCCCCCCCTGCATTGTTACGGGATGCCGGCTGAATGATTTCAGCCGAAATCCCGTTCCGATTAACCCCTCGGGCGCCGGAATACAGATTTCAAGTTATGACGTACCGGTACGTCCTAAGTCCTTAAGGGGTTAAAGGGACGCTGTCACCACTTTCTAACCCCCCCTTTTAAAAGTATTGTTCTCTCCATGGCGCCCTTGTGATTACAAAGGTGTTGTTATAACATAAATTCGCCGTCTCGTTTTGATAAAAATACCTTTTATCTAACCTGTCAATCTTGTTGATAAGGTGCCCAGGGCGTTTCTGAAGGTCTGAAGCTGCCCCCCGCGCCGCCGCCGTTGGTGCCCAGCTCCTCCCCTGATCCTTTCAGCGCCGCCTGAATGTAAAGAAATCCGCCTCCGGCTCTCGCTCAGTGCCCCCTCCTCCTTTTCAAAGATCCCGCGCGTGCGCACAGGCCTGTGCCTGATGCGCCCGTGCGGACATTTAGAATCAGCCTCATTGAGCGAAGTGCGCATGCGCGCACTTCGCTCAACCTTCTCATAAGACGAGCACTGCAGCCAGCCACTCAGAGCCTGCGGCTCCATACAGCGCTTGGCAGGCTCTGAGTGGCTGGCTGCAGTGCTCGTCTTATGAGGAGGTTGAGCGAAGTGCGCGCATGCGCACTTCGCTCAATGAGGCTGATTCTAAATGTCCGCACGGGCGCATCAGGCACAGGCCTGTGCGCACGCGCGGGATCTTTGAAAAGGAGGAGGGGGCACTGAGCGAGAGCCGGAGGCGGATTTCTTTACATTCAGGCGGCGCTGAAAGGATCAGGGGAGGAGCTGGGCACCAACGGCGGCGGCGGCGGGCGGCAGCTTCAGACCTTCAGAAACGCCCTGGGCACCTTATCCACAAGATTGACAGGTTAGATAAAAGGTATTTTTATCAAAACGAGACGGCGAATTTATGTTATAACAACACCTTTGTAATCAAAAGGGCGCCATGGAGAGAACAATACTTTTAAAAGGGGGGGGTTAGAAAGTGGTGACAGAGTCCCTTTAAATGTGGGACAGAAATGTGATGTGAACTAGCGGTGCATTGTACAGTTGTTGAAAAACCCATACTCGCCTGCTCTCCGCCGCTCCGTGATCTTCCAGTCCCCATTCTGGCCTCATACTGGTGTTTCCAAGCTGCACATGGGCGCCCAGAGGAGTGTGGCATCAGATGGATAGGGGGCCTAGAGGGCAGGGCATCAGATAAGTAGGGGGCGCAGGACTGGAGGGGGCTTCTGAAAAGAACAGCAGATGAATGCAGCTGGGGGGGGGGGGCAAAGGACAGCAGATGAATGCAGCTGGGGGGGGGCAAAGGACAGCAGATGAATGCAGCTGGGGGGGGGCAAAGGACAGCAGATGAATGCAGCTGGGGGGGCAAAGGACAGCAGATGAATGCAGCTGGGGGGGGGCAAAGGACAGCAGATGAATGCAGCTGGGGGGGGGGCAAAGGACAGCAGATGAATGCAGCTGGGGGGGGGGCTACATGAGATGCAGGACAGCAGATGAATGCAGCTGGGGGGGGGGCTACATGAGATGCAGGACAGCAGATGAATGCAGCTGGGGGGGGGGGCTACATGAGATGCAGGACCGCTAGGGTTGGCAGGGATGAGCCTGGAATGTATGGGCTCCTGACAGTGACAGGCACAGGCTCTTCTTTCTGCAGCACTTCCTGTCTGCCCTCTCCCTCCTGTTACTGCCGACTACAGAGCAGTCTCTGTAGCAGGAAGCCGGGCTGTACTAATAGTTAGGTGAGGGAGGGGAGACAGGATCTCCCTGTAGCACACTGTACTGAGCCCTGGCTGCACTATTAAGCAGCCAGGCTCCTCTATTAATGGTCCGTGCTGATGGGCGGGGCTTAGCTTCCTGCTCGGCTCCGAGGACATTCTAAGGTCTGTGCTGATGGGCGGGGCTTAGCTCCCTGCTCTGCTCCGAGGACATTCTAAAGAAGCAGTGAAGTGAGTGTAGAGGGGGGTGTGGCCAGTCTGACTGCTTACTACTGCTCCGGGCCCCTTGTCAGCCCGGGCCCCAAAGCAGCTGCTTCCCCTGCTTCCCTGGTAGGTACGCCACTGACTGTACGCTCTACTGCATCTGGTTATTGGTGGCTGAAAGTGGTTTCTGGTTTCATAAAAGATTGTGATAAAAGGAATCTGTCACATTGATCAATCATGAGTAATACTGCTGACACTGACCTCCGATCAGTATTCCCTTTAAAGGGGCTGTCCAAGGCTTAAGCTTATCACCAGTCCACAGAATAGGCCATAAGTGTCTAGTCTGTGAAGGTCCAACTTGTGACTCCCACCGATCATTAGAAGAGGATTCCCATATTTCCTTTATAAATGGAGCAGAGGTCGAGTATGCAAGCTACCGCTCCATTCAGAGTCTGTGGGACTGACATAGAGAAGTGAGTGCAGCACTTGGCTATCTCCAGCAGCCTTATAGAGCTGAATGAAGCAGCAGTGCACCCCCCCCCAACGATCAGACAGTAGTCACCTATCGTGTTTAAATCCTAGGACAACCCCTTTAAACCTCCAACTTTTTCGACATCCACTTGGCAGTTGACATTCAATGTGGATTAAATTGTAGACTAACAGCACAATGCCAGTCAGCTGCTTCTAAGGCAGAATGCTGTATTTACAGAGTATGATGAGCGCAGCCCCATCTAAAATATGTACTTCAGTTTTAAAGGGATTATCTTACCTGAGACATTGGTGGCACATCACTCTAGAACGGAGCTCCCAAAGTGAAGGAGAACACTCCGCGCATGCGCAACCGTCCTTCATTAATTTGTATGGGTGTGCTGAAAATAGCCAAGTGGCGCACTCGGCTATCTTAGGGAGTCCCATAGAAATTAATGGAGAGAGCACAGCACAAGCGCGGCCAACGCTTCATTCACTTGTCTCGCAGTGCCATAAATAGCCAAGCCAGTGTCCAGCTATTTTCGGCGCTACCATATAAATTATAAGCAGGCCGGCCACACATACATGGTCCACTCCTGTTCACTTTTGGAGCTCCGTTCTAGAGATAGACGTGGGTCACACCTCCTAGACCCGCACCTGTCTGACATTGGTGGCATACCCTAGCGTTATGCCACCAATATCTCAGATGAGAAAACCCCTTTAAGCACCAAATTGTGAAAAAAAGTCCAAAGATCAACAAAACTGATAAGAGGCCTGAGACCCTCACTTATAAGGGAATTTTTATTTAGTCTTGGGAGGAGATATCTAAGGGGAGACCTGATAAACCTGTACAAATATATGAAGGTAAGAAGGTTCAGTCTCCAGCGCTGATAAAAGGCTTCTTCACTGTAAAAGCTGTGACATTATTGAATAATGTAAGAACCGGCGGTGAGGAGCACAGCGCCCCCTCCAGGATAGGATCAGATCAATTCATGAAGAGAAATGTCAGAAACCTTTCTGCTGATGTTTAAAACACTTGTCTGAATGTTGATCCTGTCTGACTGACACTTGAGGAGATCCTTCTCCTTTAGGGCAGATTGGTTCATGTCTTCTAGGGGTTTCTAACCTTCACCTGGATATAAGAGAAACTCGGGTTCCTTTTTCTGTTTTCTTCATGTCTTTAATGTTGGATCTTTGCAGGAAATTTCTGGTGAAATGACAAGTGGACTCGAAGACCCCGTATCAGTGTCTGTGAAAGGTTAGAGCCCTTTTTTTTTATATATATATAAATCTTGTTGACTGTAAATTCCTTTGTTAATGGCAAAACTGATACAAAGTTCAGAGAAACCTCGTCCTCGTCATCATTGTTATGAGTTATGTTTTAATTATGTCAAGTCCATATTTAATCTCCCTGGAGAGATGTAGGTGATAATCGCAATGTCCTCTGCCAAGGAGATCATCACTCGTCTCCTTGGCATTAATCAGTTTATTTTACTGATTGTATACTTATTTTCTGTACATGGTTATAGAGGCAGCCACATGACAGGGCACAGCGATCCCATGAACCCTGTCAATTAACCCCTCAGGTGTGGCTGGTTCAGGAGTGTTGAATGCCATCCACCACTAGTCACCCACACGTATTCAAATCAAATTATAGGCCCCACGGAGTTCCAACTTTGGGAAGATTCTGGATCCATGAATCCTATCAAAAAGCCAAGGGACCAGAGGCAGGGGATATTTATTCTTCACATGTGTTCTTCTAATTTTGTTCAATCCCTGATAATCAATGCAGGACTGCAGAGAACCATCCTTTCTCTTCATAAAAAGAAATTTCCTAATTAAACCTTTCTCCAAGTTTTTTTTTTATGAAGTCCAACATAGCCTAAGTCTCTGATAAAAATAATGGATAGTCTTGGCCACTAGGAGGCATGGTGCCAGACCTGAGCCCAATCAGTCATAGGCTCTGTGTGGTGACTACCTTTCGTTTTATCAAAAATATACACGTAGCTGGCATGAAGCATGGCCCAGTAGATTCTTGGGAGCCTGTGGAGCCCAGGGTGGTTTCTCAGAAGCCAAGCAGCGGAAACGACAGTCATCTCCAGTGCAAAATCCCAGAAGGAGGATACTAGTAGAAACAGGCAAGACATAGGATATTTTCTGTGAGCAAGACTCTCATTTGGAGATCCATGGGCACGCTGACATTTCATGGATTCCATAAGTGTCATCCCATTGATAGATGTGACTACCAAAGGCCTCTCCAACTGCTTGGAAGGGATATGGTATTGGGCTACCAAGTCCTAATGCAGGAGTCCAGGAAGGCCTGCAAGGTAAACTAAATTTCACTGCATGGTAAGGACACAGGGAGTATCAGCTTCAGGAAGAACTTAACTTTGCCCAGGGTTGTCCATCCAAGCACTGGGGTTTCCCATGAGGAGGGAACAGGTTCTTTGCAATATAAGCACAGTACAGTCACTGCTGCACCTATGCAGATGATCCTCTTTGGACAGCTTGACTTTGTCCAATTGCTTGGGTTTCGGAGGAGGAGACGAAGAAGGTAGCATGGGCCTTTGAAAAGATGATGTCAGCCAAGGAACTCTGCTTTCACACGCTGACACCTTGAGGCGCTCTTTGAAGCAGAGATCGATTCAAGCGGCCAGGATAATTACATTATCTATGGTAGAGAGTGCCTCTTCACCTGCCAATTCATCCATATTATGCCCTGACAAACCTCTCCAGAAAGCAGCAGTTCAGAGCCAAGGATGCAGAACTGTATGGCATACTGTTTTAGAGTGAAGCTGCCCTGACAGAGGTGTGGGAGTGAAGAGGCCACAGAGGTTCCTCGAAGACCTTGTGGAAGGTGGCCAAAAGTCCCAAAGATTATAGATCAGTTGGCCAATTTGCTTACAGAGGGGGATAGCCTAGGCAAGGGCTTCTCCAGAGATGAGGCAAACCAGGAATGTTACATTGGACCAGTCTATAGGAAACTGATGAGCCTGCAACTCAAAGTGAATAGTACACTGGTTCAAGAAGTGTGAGGGTAGTGAAAGGTGCAGGCTTGAAGCAAACTGGTGAAGGTGGTTATGCAGATACATTGGCTGAAGGTAGCAGCACAGGAGCTGCAGGAGTCTAAGTGGGCTAAGATAGAATTGGGATACTGCAGAAGTTGCTCTTGGCATCCATGTTGACTAGTCAACTCCCTAAATATTTTAGGCAGTCTGATCTTAGATTAGCAAGTAGGATCCAGGAAAACTGTTAAGCAGCAGATGTGGATCTCTGTGCTCTAAAAACTGTTTGGTTTAGGGTTACTCCTCAAGTTATCTACAGTAAATGGCCCCTCTGATATTCAATATTTCACAATATACAGGGGTTTGGATTTTGGAGCAGGGGAACCACCAGGCCACTATCTCCTGAAGTAGTCCCTGTTCAGTGACTGTTGACCCACAGAGGTCAAGAGACACCTCTGCTGAGCACTGAGAGATCAGGCAAAACCATAGTTGGTCATAGGCCAAGGTCAGGACAGGCAGAGTATGTGCAATCCAATAAACAGTCCAAAGTCAGGATGGGCAGCTGACGGTCTCTATGGAGATTAGAGAGAGGCCAGGTAGCAAAAGGTCAAAACTGGGAAACAGACAGAAGTCAGTACACGGGCAGACAAACGTATAACAGCATACTTAGCAAACTAGACTCTATTGCTCAGGCGCTTACCGACAGCAGAAGGTGACTAAAGTTCCCCACAATGGCCAGCCATTGATTGGTAAAGATTAGGGTATGCATGCACTAGCTCTTTTAAAGCAGGAGGTACCATGCCCGCACTCCACAGTCAGAGTGAGAGAGGCCTGGCCAATCTATTCCAGTGGCATGGCCCACCCGGAAGGAGGGGAAAGCGGGAGGATTGTTAATTTTTGTCTGGTCCTAGGAGCCTGAAAGGAACTTGGCTGGATCCATTCGTATCTCCTAATTTAAAGCGATTAGAGATTATTCTGGATTACATTGTTACTACACCTATTTACACATGAAAAATGAAAGCTCTTCGCACACATTTTTGATCAAACGTGTTTTTCGGGGTTCCCTGATCATAAATACATGGTGTGATTATTGAAAACCCTCAATCTGATGTCAGAGGCAACCATTCATTAACACCTTCTTGTCAACTGAACACCATGATTTCATTTCTATAGGCTTTTAAGCTGGCCATATACATTATACTTTTGTCGGATGAACCTGTCAAGAACCGTGGGTTCGGCTGGCACACTAATGTCTGTGGGGAGTTCCTGACTCTCCCCCGGAAAAGTCCCATTTTCTCCCAATCCATATATTCACCTGGGAGATAAGCCACCTTTAGAACTGTCTGGCAGCAGCTTGCTCCGCTCTCCTATGGTGTACACAGACATATTTTGCTGAGCCGAATTTGTATGTGTATGGGGGAAGCGGCTGTCTGCCGAATGAAGCTTAGACTTAACCCCTTTAAGTCTTTTATCTGGAACTCTTTTTCAGGAAATATCTGTCCATGGATGTTTGATATGAGTTTGATTAACCTGGTTAAAACCTATCTCATAATATGTGTCTATATATATTTGTTTCACATATATGTTCATGCTGCATTTGCCTCCATTCATATCCGTTATATAGATACTATACTTTGAGAAAATAAGAAAATATATTAATTTTTCCAGGTGAGGATGAGACGAGAGACTCCCATGAACATCTACTTTTATATGAAGAAGTAGAAGATAACAATGTCACACAAGCTAATTCAATAAATGCTAATGCACCCTTAGACCTTCACAGTGGAGATCTATCCACCAGTACTGTTGGTCACAAGTATCTTTTGTCCAATCAATCACTGAGTCAATCACAGAATCAGTCTAAACAATCTGTGCATGAAATAATTGATAAAGATAAAAGACCACTTTCAGGTTCAGAATGCGAAAAGTATTTTAGTCAGAAATCAAAACTTATGGAGCGTCAAAGAATTCACACAGGGGAGAAGCCATTTTCATGTTCAGAATGCGGGAAATGTTTTGGTCTGAAATCAAACCTTGTGAAACATCAAAGAATTCACACAGGGGAGAAGCCATTTTCATGTTCGGAATGTGGGAAATGTTTTGCAAAGAAATCAGATGTTGTGGAACATCTAAGAACTCACACAGGGGAGAAGCCGTTTTCATGTTCGGAATGTGGGAAATGTTTTTGTCGAAAATCGGTTCTTAAAAAACACCAGAGAATTCACACGGGAGAGAAGCCATTTTTATGTCCTGAATGTGGGAAATGTTTTTGCCAGAAATCACGCCTTTTGGAACATCAAATAACTCATACAGGGGAGAAGCCATTTTCATGTTCAGAATGTGGCAAACGTTTCAGCTATAAACCGGATCTTGTTGAGCATCAAAGAACTCACACAGGGGAGAAACCATTTTCATGTCCTGAATGTGAGAAATGTTTTAGTCAGAAAAGAAATCTTGTGAAACATCAAAGAATCCACACAGGGGAGAAGCCATTTTCATGTTTAGAATGTGGGAAATGTTTTAGACTCAAGTCTATTCTTCTTAACCATCAGAGAACTCACACAGCGGAGTAGCCATTTCATGTCCTGAATGTGGAAAATGTTTTGGCCAGAAATCAGGCCTTTTGGAACATCAAATAAATCGCATAGGAGAGAAGCCATTTTCATGTTCAGAATGTGGGAAATGTTTTGGTCAGAAAATGGTTCTTGTTGAACATCAGAGAACTCGCATAGGAGAGAATCTATTTCCGTGTGATACTGTAGGAGATATTTTAGACAGAAATCAAATGTTAGAAAACATCTAAAAGTTTACACAGGAGAGAGGCCATTTTAATGTTACACAAAACCTGTTCTGTGTAATACACACAGAACAGGTTTTGCTAAACCTCGAAGAACTCGCACAGGTGCAACGTAAGTACTGTTGCAGGTGTGTGTCTTTATTTTAAGACCTGCTGCCTAAGGATGCCTTCTGTTGTACAAATATACTCCTTGTGGTATAGCAGAACTGTATAGGCAGATGTCCCCAGAAAACCAGAGGCACGCTATTACAACACTGATCGTTTAGACAACGCCACTATGTCCGCATGATCAGTACTGTGGCTGTAACACAATAGAATGCTTTCAGGAAGTCTACAGATCCTTTCTTTTTTATTTCATTATGCTGTGGCCTTGTGCTAAAATTAAAAATAAATCAAGTTGTTCCCCGTCATTCTGCACTCCATACCCCATAATAAAAAAGTTAAAACAGAATGTTAGAATTCTTAGCTAACTTACTGAAAGGGAAAAGCTAAAATTTTGCATTGATATAAGTATTCAGACCCTTTACTCAGGACGTAGTTGAAGCCCCTTTGGCAGCAATTACAGCCTACAGTCTTCTTGGGGATGATGCCAAAAGGTTTGCACACCAGGATTTGGGGATTTTTTGCCGTTCTTCTCTGCAGATTCTCTCAAGCTCTGTGAGATTTGTATGGGGATGTCGGTGGACAGCCATTTTCAGGTCTCTCCAGAAATGTTCCATTAGGTTTAGGGTTCTGGCTGGGCCACTTAAAGACATTTAGAAAGTTGTCCCTAAGCCCTCCTGTGTTGTCTTGGATGTGTGCTTAGAGTAATTGTCTTGTTGGAAGGTGACCCATCAATCCCAGGCTAAGATCCATGTCCACGTTTTTATTAAGAATATCTCTGGACTTTGCTCCATTCAGCTTTACCTCAACCTTGACCAGTCTACCTGTCCCAGCTGCTGAAATACACCCTCCCAGTATGATGCTGCCATCACCATTCTTTATTGTAGGGATGGTATTGGGCAGATGATCAGCAGTGCCTGGTTTCCTCCAGACATGACACTTAGAATTGAGGGCAAAAAGTTTCCATCTTGGTTTCATTAAACCAGAGAATCTTGTTTTTCACAGTTCATAGACTCCTTTTAGGTGTTTTTATTATTATTATTATTATTTTTTTTTTTTTTAACTCCAGGCGGGTATTCATGTGTCTTTTACTGAGGAGAGGCTGCTTTGTGGCTACTCTACCATAAAATCCAGATTGGTGCAGGCTGCAGTGATGGTTGACATTCTGGATGTTTCTCCCATCTGCACACAGGATTTTTTTTTTTAATAGCAGATATGGATAAATGTTTCAACTCGCTACATTCCTGGTTATACAGGTGCATCTCAATAAATGAGAATATCATTCAAAAGTAAATTTTTAAGTTATTTTACTAATTAAGTTCAAAAAGTGATATATTCTATGGCTATGGCTTACAGCTAATAAAAACCCAAAAGTTAGCCTCTCAGAAAATTAGAATATTATATAAGACCAAATACAAAATTCATATTTTAATACAGAATTCTGTACTTGGTCGGGGCTCTTTTTGCATGAATTACTACATCACTGCGGCATGGCATGGAGGCGATCAGCCTGTGGCACAGCTGAGATGTTATGGAAGAGCAGGTTGCTTTGATAGTGGCTTTCAGCTCATCTGCATTGTTGGGTCTCTAATCTTCCTCTTGACAATACCCCATAGATTCTCTGAGGTTTAGGTCAGGTGAGTTTGCTGGCCAATCAAGCACAGCGATATTATGGCTACACTGACTTTGGACTTGATATAACATAGTGGATCTACACCAGCAGATGACATGACTGCCCAAACATCACTGACTGTGGAGACCTCTAGCAACTTGGATTGTGGCCTCTCCACTCTTCTTCCAGACTCTGGGACCTTGATTTCCAAATGAAATGCAAAATGTACTTGCATCTGAAAACAGGACTTTGGACCATTGAGCAGCAGTCCAGTCCTTTTTCTCCTTAGCTAAGGTAAGACGCTTCTGATGTCGTCTCTGGTTCATGAGTGGTTTGACCCAAGAAATGTGACAGTTGTAGCCCATGTCCTGGACATGTCTGTGTGTGTGTGATGGCTCTTGAAGCACTGACTCTAGCCGCAGTCCACTCCTTGTGAATCTCCCCCAAATTCTTGAATGGCCTTTTCTTGACATTCCTTTCAAGGCTGTAGTTATCGCTGTTGCTTGTGCACCTTTTTCTACCACACTTTTACTTCCACTCAATTTACCATTAATATGCTTGGATACCGCAATCTGTGAACAGCCAGCTTCTTTAGCAATGGCCTTTTGTGGATTGCCCTCCTTGTGGAGGGTGACAATGACTCGAAGTCAGCAGTCTTCCCCATGAGTGTGTTGTCTACTGAACCAGACTGAGGTACCAAGCTTGGGAAACCTTTTTTTAGGTGTTTTGTATTGATTAGCTGATTAGAGTGTGACTCCATATATCTACAATTTTTAACTTTTTCACAATATTCTAATTCTCTGAAATACAGAATTTTGGGTTTTCATTAGCTGTAAGCCATAATCATCAGCATTAAAATAAACGCTCGAAAAAGATCACTGTGTGTAATAAATCTATAATATGAGTTTCACTTTTTCAATTGAACTACTGAAATAAATTAGGGTTATCCTAGTCCATCCTTCAGACCTCACTGTCAGCTCCAGTTCATACACTTGTGCATATTGAAATTAACATCCACAGCAACAAAAGTGGTGAATAAAACAGACAAATGGAGCATCTGTTTTTATGGAGATGAGTGTTGGAAGTATGTTGTGCATACAGGAGGAGCTCAGCCAGAGTAACCATTGGATTCTTGGTCACCTCTGTTACCAATGCCCTCCTCCCCTATTACTTAGTTTTGTGGGGCGACCAGCTCTAGGAAGAGTCTTGGTTGTTCCAAACTCTTTCCATTTAAGAATTATTGAGGCCACTGTGTTCTTAGGAGGTTTCGGTGGAGCAGATTTTTTTTTTTTTGTACCCTTCTCCAGATCTGTTTCCACACACAATACTATCCCTGAACTCGACAGGCAGTTCTTTACTCCTCATGGCTTGGTATTTGTTCTGATATGCATTGTCAGCTGTGAGACCTTTATATAGACAGGACTGTGTCTTTCTAAATAATTTCCAATCCACTGCATTTACCACAGATGACTCCAATTAAGGTGTAGAAACATCTCAAAGATGATCCAGAGAAATAGGATGCCCCAGAGCTAAATGTCTTTCATGGCAAAAGGGTCTGAATACTTACTGTGCATATCCATAGGAAATGATAGTTTTTCCTTTTTAATAAATTTGCAAAAATTCTAAAATTTTCTTTTCACTTTCTCATTATGGGGTACTGAGTGCATAATGATGGAGGAAAAACTTGATTGTTTTAAAAAAATTATTAGAAGGCTGCAACATAAAATGTGAAAGAGTCTGAAGTCTTTCTGAATGCAGTGTAGCTTCCGCTCTGCTCTAAAAACTAGTATTCTGAATTGTTTTACTTCTTTTATGCCTCAAACAAAGGGTTAAAGAAAAGGGGGTTAATTCACACTTTCGTATAACAATACTGAAGAATAAATGTCTCCTTACTGATCAGTATTATGGCTCATATTTTTTTTTTTTTTGTGGCTCATTTACCATCAGTATGACTCCACAGTACAAAATACACGGAAGAAAACAGGCTTCGTCATCAAAAGCTTGGCCTAATTTACATGATAATTAAAAGAAAAACTCTTTGGACAATGTAGGACCCATTTGATTTGGACTAATGAAAATCCAAACAGTAATGATGCTATAGTAGAACCTGAGATGAGCTGCCTATGCGTAAAGTCTCCTAATTTGTCTGTTTTGTTGCAATTATTACCACTGAGGTCACAATAATTTGTGCTGGAAGTGATGTATCTGTGGCTTCTTGAAATGTAGATACAATAAAAGAAACTAAATTGCTCCAAGTTTTCAGTTTTTGCAAGAGTTCTCTTTGATTCATAGAGCTGAAGATGAGTTGAACCCTACTGTCAGTGCATTATTTTGTAATATGGGATCTAAGAGTGTTTTCTCATATAGTTACATAGAAAAAACTCAGATGTCCAAGTTCTGCAAGGGATAGAGGGAAGGGGAGTGGGAATCGAAATTCTGCACATTTACATAAGCATTAATATTATTTTGTTCTGAGAATTAATCTAAAGGCATATTTACACATGTCGACCGACCAGGCAATTATCGTGGTGGGACTGTTCCATCTTGATAACTGCCTACTTGATTACATGCAGCAATATCCTCCACTGTTTGGGGACGAGTGATGGCTACTGCTATCGCTTATCCTTGTACAGATTCATCGTTTCTGGGGAGCCGATCACTGTTTACAGCGTACTATCATTTTCCATGATAAAAAAGTATTTTGTGCGTTCATCAGGTGATCTGCAGCACTTTTACATCGGCCAGTTATCGGGCATGAGCATTCGTTCTAACATTCATTGTCATGCCCAAAAAGGGCTCTAGGTCCTCCACAGGTAATTATAGACCAGTAAGCTTAACTTCTGTTGTGGGAAAAAAGTTTGAAGGACTCTGAAGGGACTATATTTACAGGAGCACATGACTGTTTATATTATCATAAGTGATAACCCGCATGGATTTACCAAGGACAGAAGTTGTCAGACTAAGCTGGTTTGTTTTTATGAGGAGGTGAGTAGAAGCCTGGAAAGAGGGGCGGCTGCGGATGTAGTGTTTCTGGATTTTGCAAAGGCATTTCATAGATGTTTAATGGGTAAAATAAGTTCTATAGCAGGGGTAGGCATCCTCCGGAACTCCAGCTGTTGTGAAACTACAACTCCCAGCATGCATACTTGCTCTGATCTTCTAATAACTCTCATAGAAATGAATGGAGCATGTTGGGAACTGTAGTTTCGCAATTACTGGAGTGCCTTAGGTTGCTAATCCCTGGTCTATAGGCTTGGAAAGTATAGTTTGTAATTGGATTGAAAACTGGCTGAAGGACCAAGTCCAGAGAGTTGTGGTGAATGGTGCCTATTCTGAATGGTCCGGGGTTATAAGTGATGACCCCAAGGTTCAGTGCTGGGTCCTCTGTTTTTTTTATTTATTTATTTATTAATGATATTTATTAATGATACAAGCTGACTTGGACACTGAGTAATTGGGCATCAACTGGCAAATGAGGGTCAATGTGGATAAATGTAAAGTTCTGCATCTTGGTAGTAATAATCTCTGTGCTTCATATGTCCTAAGGGAGGTAACACTGGGAGAGTCACTTGTAGAGAAGGACTTGGGTGTCCTTGTAGATTGTAGATTAAATAACAGCATACACTTTGTACCGCTCATCTAACAACCTACTAAGAGGTCATAAACACTTAAAGCCACATTCTTATATCAGTAAGATAAGAACTGACCTATAAAGAGTGTTTATAAGGTCCGAGAGTAGAGATAAGGAGCTCATCAGCTCCCTCACTGACAGAGAAGAGAGAAAATTCAGATTCTGCTAGAAGAGCATCTCAGCTCTCCACAGAGAAAAGGACTCCATATTTTTAATAAAGACTAATTGAAAAAATAATTTTTAGCTCATAATGAGTACAATGCACTAATAAAATTGCCCCCAAAGGTGTACATAGCCTTTAAGAATATGACCCCTTATTAGAGTGGGATATTGGTGGTGGAGCAGTTTATTTTCCACCTCTGATACTGAACACCATAGAATTCTTAAGCGGGTGGAACCATGGGGTGAGATTTGTGTGAGAGAGATGGGGAACCATAGGGAGAGGAGGAACCATGGGGAGCGGTCTGTGTGAGAGAAAGGGAACCATGGGGAGAGGTCTTTGTGAGAGAGGGGGAACCATGGGGAGCGGTCTGTGTGAGAGAGGAGGAACCATGGGGAGAGGTCTGTGTGGGAGAGGAGGAACCATGGGGAGCAGTCTTTGTGAGAGAGGGGGAACCATGGGGAGCGGTCTGTGTGAGAGAGGGGGAACCATGGGGAGCGGTCTGTGTGAGAGAGGGGGAACCATGGGGAGCAGTCTGTGTGAGAGAGGGGGAACCATGGGGAGCGGTCTGTGTGAGAGAGGGAAACATGGGGAGCGGTCTGTGTGAGAGAGAGAGAACTATGGGGAGCGGTCTGTGTGAGAGAGGGGGAACCATGGGGAGCGGTCTGTGTGAGAGGGGGAACCATGGGGAGCGGTCTGTGTGAGAGAGGGGGAACCATGGGGAGCGGTCTGTGTGAGAGAGGGGGAACCATGGGGAGCGGTCTTTGTGAGAGAGGGGGAACCATGGGGAGCGGTCTGTGTGAGAGAGGAGGAACCATAGGGAGCGGTCTTTGTGAGAGAGGGAACCGTGGGGAGCGGTCTTTGTGAGAGAGGGGGAACCGTGGAGAGCGGTCTGTGTGAGAAAGGGAGAACTGTCAGAATATTTATACTGCTTTGATTAACAATCTATATTATTTATTTAAACAAATTAGGATCTATAATAGAGGATCTCATAAACAACAAGCTCACCAAAGCTCTTGATCTGCGTTGAATTGAAGACAAAAAGAACCCAGTTGTAAACAAAATATATATTAATAATAATTCAGTGCAAAATAGTCTATATAATAACCGGTAAAGATTATGAAAATTAATCAATGATATGCAAAAGCCAAAATTAATTTAAATCACTTTGATGCCTGATTTCTCTCAGCCGACAGATGTCTCAGATTAACTTCATGGCAGATTTATGTCAATATCAATATATACACTGCTCAAAAAAATAAAGGGAACACAAAAATAACACATCCTAGATCTGAATTAATTAAATATTCTTCTGAAATACTTTGTTCTTTACATAGTTGAATGTGCTGACAACAAAATCACCCAAAAATTCTAAAATGGAAATCAAATTTTTTAACCCATGGAGGTCTGGATTTGGAGTCACACTCAAAATTAAAGTGGAAAAACACACTACAGGCTGATCCAACTTTGATGTAATGTCCTTTAAAACAATTCAAAATGAGGCTCAGTAGTGTGTGTGGCCTCCACGTGCCTGTATGACCTCCCTACAACGCCTGTGCATGCTCCTGATGAGGTGGCGGACGGTCTCCTGAAGGATCTCCTCCCAGACCTGGACTAAAGCATCTGCCAACTCCTGGACAGTCTGTGGTGCAGGTGGATAGAGCGAGACATGATGTCCCAGATGTGCTCAATTGGATTCAGGTCTGGGGAACGGGCGGGCCAGTCCATAGCATCAATGCATTCGTCTTGCAGGAACTGCTGACACACTCCAGCCACATGAGGTCTGGCATTGTCTTGCATTAGGAGGAACCCAGGGCCAACCGCACCAGCTTATGGTCTCACAAGGGGTCTGAGGATCTCATCTCGGTACCTAATGGCAGTCAGGCTACCTCTGGCGAGCACATGGAGGGCTGTGCGGCACTCCAAAGAAATGCCACCCTACACCATTACTGACCCAATGGCAAACCGGTCATGCTGGAGGATGTTGCAGGCAGCAGAACGTTCTCCACGGCGTCTCCAGACTCTGTCACGTCTGTCACATGTGCTCATTGTGAACCTGCTTTAATCTATGAAGAGCACAGGGCGCCAGTGGCGAATTTGCCAATCTTGGTGTTCTCTGGCAAATGCCAAACGTCCTGCACGGTGTTGGGCTGTAAGCACAACCCCCACCTGTGGACGTCTGGCCCTCATATCACCCTCATGGAGTCTGTTTCTGACCGTTTGAGCAGACACAGGCACATTTGTGGCCTGCTGGAGGTCATTTTGCAGGGCTCTGGCAGTGCTCCTCCTGTTCCTCCTTGCACAAAGGCGGAGGTAGCGTTCCTGCTGCTGGGTTGTTGCCCTCCTACGGCCTCCTCCACGTCTCCTGATGTACTGGCCTGTCTCCTGGTAGCGCCTCCATGCTCTGGACACTACGCTGACAGACACAGCAAACCTTCTTGCCACAGCTCGCATTGATGTGCCATCCTGGATAAGCTGCACTACCTGAGCCACTTGTGTGGGTTGTAGACTCCGTCTCATGCTACCACTAGAGTGAAAGCACTGCCAGCATTCAAAAGTGACCAAAACATCAGCCAGGAAGCATAGGAACTGAGAAATGGTCTGTGGTCACCACCTGCAGAACCACTCCTTTATTGGGGGTGTCTTGCTAATTGCCTATAATTTCCACCTGTTGTCTATCCCATTTGCACAACAGCATGTGAAATTGATTGTCACTCAGTGTTGCTTCCTAAGTGGACAGTTTGATTTCACAGAAGTGTGATTGACTTGGAGTTACATTGTGTTGTTTAAGTGTTCCCTTTATTTTTTTGAGCAGTGTATATTGTAAGGGGTTACACTCTCAGGCAGGGCGGCGATGACAGTTTCTTGTGCAGACCACAGGGTTAAAGTCCAAACGTGGCTTTATTCTTTTCTAACACTCCGGCAATACAGGCAGACCCAGTTATAACACCACAAAACATAAACCAAACCAAAATAAACACCTGCCCGTCTGGGTTCTGGCTAATACAGTGAAGATGCTAGCTCACCTATTGAACACCGTTCACACAGAGAATTCAGCTTCTCTAGCCAGCAGCGCAGCCATCTTCCCAGACTTTCTCCAGGCATCACTCTCCCCAGACTGACAGCCTGGACTGTGCTTTATTTTCCCTTAATGATCCCAGCTGGCTTCAGCTGGAGATCCCTCAGGCTAGGGGAAAATCTGCCCCGGAATGGGGTGGACTGGGGAGGTCCCTCTACCAAGCCTATCTTCTCCCAGTCCAATAAAATCCAGCTCATAAACTTAACAAAACTGTCTTAGCAACCTACACATTGCTGAGACCGTTTTAACCTTCTGGATTTTTATTTACCTCACCCAGTTGAGGAAGCTGAGTCTGATATACACCCCTTCCAGGACTTTACCATACACTTTTCTGTTCACCTTACCAATATATATATAATCAACCATACATGCATAGAACTGAACTCAGTTTCTTGGAGATACCCTGAAATATGAATAATTTTTAACAATATGTATAGATCTCCCTGTATAGGAAAAGTTAGGATAATGCTGCAGTTACAGCCTAGCCTTATTCCAAAACAGATTCTACCCACAAAGTATGGTTAAATAATTATATATATATATATATATAGACAAAATTATTATATTTATTCTCCTATGAAATATAGGGAAGTTTATACTATACCAGTGTATCGGCTAGCAGAAATCAGTCTCAAGATTCAGGACTATAATTAAATGAAGTTCTATCTCCTCTCGGGATGTGGCAGTTGGCTGGAAGGAATTTTCAAGATGACTGCCTCTAATAGCTGGATTTCTAGTAAAAATAAACCATAGGGAGATATCTGTGTGAGAGAGGGGGAACCATGGGGAGCTGTCTGTGTGAGAGAGGGGGAACCATGGGGAGTGGTCTGTGTGATAGAGGGGGAGAACAGCGGGGAGAGGTCTGTGTGAGAGAGGGTGAACCATGGGGAGTGGTCTGTGTGAGAGAGGGGGAACCATGGGGAGTGGTCTGTGTGAGAGAGGAGGAACCATGGGGAGCGGTCTGTGTGAGAGAGGAGGAACCATGGGGAGCGGTCTGTGTGAGAGAGGGAGAACCATGGGGTGAGGTCTGTGTGAGAGAGGGGGAACCATGGGGAGCGGTCTGTGTGAGAGAGGGGGAACCATGGGGAGCGGTCTGTGTGAGAGAGGGGGAACCATGGGGAGCGGTCTGTGTGAGAGAGGGGGAACCATGGGGAGCGGTCTGTGTGAGAGAGGGGGAACCATGGGGAGCGGTCTGTGTGAGAGAGGGGGAACCATGGGGAGCAGTCTGTGTGAGAGAGTGGGAACCTGTCACACCGGTGACAGGTTTGAGAAGATCTGAAAGATTATCTGCTCATTAGTGATCTGACAGCATCTTTTGGTTTCACTTTGTCTGTGTGTTGCTTGTATGTCCACACCTCCTGTTCAGGTGTGGATTATGTGACCTTTACCTTCCCCTATTTAGTTGGACTCCACCCATCACTCCTTGCTCTGGATAGCTTCATTTGGTGTTGGAAGAGCTGGAGTGTGGTTCTAGTTGAAGTCCTGATCATCCAGCATCCATCATCCTTAGAAGTTAAGTGTTCCGCTTGTTATGTTTTGTATTCCTCCCGCCCCCTCTGTTGTTTACTAGGCCTCAGTGAGACGCTGGTTCCTTCACCAGGGAAGGAGTGGGTTGTCTCTGCCCTGTCATAAGTCTAGAGCATCTGAGGGCCACCAGGGTTTTCTAGGTTCCTGTGTATGGGCATCTCTACCATCGAGAGGTGCCCATAGGGATAGGAGTTAGGGCCAGGAGCAGGGTTTCATAGGTGGTGACCCTTTTCCTTACCTAGCGGTGAGGCCTAGTGTCTTTTCCCTTCCGTCTTGTTGTCTTTTGGTGTTCCCCCCCCTACTACATCCGTGACAGAACCATGGGGAGTGGTCTGTGTGATAGAGAGGGAGATCAGCGGGGAGAGGACTGTGTGAGGGGGGAACCATGGGGAGCAATCTGTGTGAGAGAGGGGGAACCATGGGGAGCAGTCTGTGGGAGAGAGGGGAACCATGGGGAGCGGTCTGTGTGAGAGAGAGGGAACCATTGGTAGCGGTCTGTGTGAGAGTGGGGGAACCATGGGAAGAGGTCTCTGTGAAAGAGGGGGAACCATGGGGAGATATCTGTGTGAGAGGGGAGGGCCCATGGGGAGCGGTCTGTGTGAGAGAGGGGAACCATGGGAAGAGGTCTGTGTGAGAGAGGGGGAACCATGGGGAGTGGATTTACCCATTTCCTTCTGGTCTCTGCTGTATGATGGAAGAGACTACAGTAAATTATCTCTACCCCCCCCCCCACCAATAAAAAAGAAAGAACACTTAGCTAATTTTCACCACCACTAATCTCAGATTCACACGTGACCTAAACCTCTCATGAACCCATACATTCTAAGCATTACCTATCTGCATACATTATACTCTAATGACATTTGATGATGTCATGGTCATGTGATCAGTCACATGAGGGGAGGAGTAAAGCAGTAAAGGCTTTTCACCGTTTAGCAATTCCTGTCATGTGACCAGTGTGACATCATTCAAGGTTCTACAGCCACTAAACATTACCTCCATCTCATGTACCTGATCACATGACTGACGTCATCGCAGGTCCTGCAGCCCCAGGAGGTGAGATGGTTGAGACTAGAATTGAGTTGTTAGGAGGAGTTTCTCCTGTTCTTGATGTTACTTATTAAATTCTTTGTGTAAATAACGCCATATCAGCATGGCTTTGTGAGGGATCGGTCATGTCAAACTAATTTTATCAGTTTCTATGAGGAGGTAAGTTCTAGACTTGACAGCGGCGAATCAATGGATGTTGTGTATCTGGACTTCTCCAAAGCATTTGACACTGTACCGCATAAAAGGTTGGTATATAAAATGAGAATGCTCGGACTGGGAGAAAACGTCTGTATGTGGGTAAGTAACTGGCTGAGTGATAGAAAACAGAGGGTGGTTATTAACGGTACACACTCAGATTGGGTCACTGTCACTAGTGGAGTACCTCAGGGGTCAGTATTGGGCCCTATTCTCTTCAGTATATTTATTAATGATCTTGTAGAAGGCTTGCATAGTAAAATATCAATTTTCGCAGATGACACTAAACTGTGTAAAGTAATTAACACTGAAGAGGACAGTATACTGTGTATATACTACAGAGGACAGTATACTGTATATATACACTACAGAGGACAGTATACTGTATATATATACTACAGAGGACAGAATACTGTATATATACTACAGAGGACAGTATACTGTGTATATACTACAGAGGACAGTATACTGTATATATACTACAGAGGACAGTATACTGTATATATACTACAGAGGACAGTATACTGTATATATATACTACAGAGGACAGTATACTGTATATATACTACAGAGGACAGTATACTGTGTATATACTACAGAGGACAGTATACTGTATATATACTACAGAGGACAGTATACTGCTACAGAGGGATCTGGATAGATTGGACTCTTGGGCAGAGAAGTGGCAGATGAGGTTTAACACTGACAAATGTAAAGTTGTGCACATGGGAAGGAATAATGCAAGTCACCCGTACATACTAAATGGTAAAACACTCGGTAACACTGACATGGAAAAGGATCTAGGAATTTTAATAAACAGCAAACTAAGCTGCAAAAACCAGTGTCAGGCAGCTGCTGCCAAGGCCAATAAGATAATGGGTTGCATCAAAAGGGGCATAGATGACCGTAATGAGAACATAGTCCTACCACTTTACAAATCACTAGTCAGACCACACATGGAGGACTGTGTACAGTTCTGGGCTCCTGTGAACAAGGCAGACATAGCAGAACTGGAGAGGGTCCAGAGGAGGGCAACTAAAGTAATAACTGGAATGGGGCAACTACAGTACCCTGAAAGATTATCAAAATTAGGGTTATTCACTTTAGAAAAAAGACGACTGAGGGGAGATCTAATTACTATGTATAAATATATCAGGGGTCAGTACAGAGATCTCTCCCATCATCTATTTATCCCCAGGACTGTGACTGTGACGAGGGGACATCCTCTGCGTCTGGAGGAAAGAAGGTTTCTACACAAACATAGAAGAGGATTCTTTACGGTAAGAGCAGTGAGACTATGGAGCTCTCTGCCTGAGGAGGTGGTGATGGTGAGTACAATAAAGGAATTCAGGAGGGGCCTGGATGTATTTCTGGAGTGTAATAATATACAGGCTATAGCTACTAGAGAGGGGTCGCTGATCCAGGGAGTTATTCTGATGCCTGATTGGAGTCGGGAAGGAATTTTTTATTCCCCTAAAGTGAGGAAAATTGGCTTCTACCTCACAGGGTTTTTTTTTTGCCTTCCTCTGGATCAACTTGCAGGATAACAGGCCGAACTGGATGGACAAATGTCTTTTTTCGGCCTTATGTACTATGTTACTATGTTACTAAAAATGATCTAAGTCTAAGGCAGCAACTGAGCTGGTGTAGATTTAAGGCTGTTGTACATCGCCTTAGGCGCATCAAGCGCCAGTGCAGGGTTACTATTGGCATCTAAAACGCCAGTCTTAAAGGGAACCTGTCACCGGGATTTTGTGTATAGAGCTGAGGATATAGGTTGCTAGATCGCCACTAGCACATCCGCAATACCCAGTCACCATAGCTCTGTGTGCTTTTATTGTGTAAAAAACAAACATTTGATACATATTCAAATTAACCTGAGATGATTCCTGTCCCTAACTCATCTCACATACAGGACTCATCTCAGGTTAATTTGCATATGTATCAAATCGTTTTTTTGAGACAATAAAAGCACACAGAGCTATGGGGACTGGGTATTGCGGATGTGCTAGCGGCCACACAGCACGGCCATTTTGTGGCAAAAATGCGCAGCCGTTCACACTCTCATTAATAGCTGTGTGGTTTTGCCAATAAAACACCGCCAAGACACGTAGTCAATCAAAATGCCACTTCTAAAACCACGCGCACCACGTGAACACACCCTTCATGTATTTTAATTTCACAGTTTAATCTGCCACAGCCGACTAGATTAAGGACTCCATAGAGAGGACCAATATGAATTCAATAAGCCACAGCAAATGCAGGAGGACCTCCTTCCGCCCACTCCATTCTAGCCTGATCTGTATAGAAGAGACTAGATTACTGACTCCAGGAGGAGGACCTCCTTCTAACTGCTCTACAGCTTATATTACTGACTCCAGGAGGAGGACCTCCTTCTAACTGCTCTACAGCTTATATTACTGACTCCAGGAGGAGGACCTCCTTCTAACTGCTCTACAGCTTATATTACTGACTCCAGGAGGAGAACCTCCTTCTAACACCTCTACAGCTTATATTACTGACTCCAGGAGGAGGACCTCCTTCTAACTGCTCTACAGCTTATATTACTGACTCCAGGAGGAGGACCTCCTTCTAACACCTCTACAGCTTATATTACTGACTCTAGGAGGAGAACCTCCTTCTAACAACTCTACAGCTTATATTACTGACTCCAGGAGGAGGACCTCCTTCTAACTGCTCTACAGCTTATATTACTGACTCCAGGAGGAGGACCT
Source organism: Bufo bufo (assembly GCF_905171765.1). Classification (NCBI taxonomy): domain Eukaryota; kingdom Metazoa; phylum Chordata; class Amphibia; order Anura; family Bufonidae; genus Bufo; species Bufo bufo. The sequence continues at coordinate 613,126,483 of NC_053392.1, forward strand.
CCTTCTAACTGCTCTACAGCTTATATTACTGACTCCAGGAGGAGGACCTCCTTCTAACTGCTCTACAGCTTATATTACTGACTCCAGGAGGAGGACCTCCTTCTAACTGCTCTACAGCTTATATTACTGACTCCAGGAGGAGGACCTCCTTCTAACACCTCTACAGCTTATATTACTGACTCCAGGAGGAGAACCTCCTTCTAACACCTCTACAGCTTATATTACTGACTGCAGGAGGAGAACCTCCTTATAATAACTCTATAGCTTATATTACTGACTCCAGGAGGAGGACCTCCTTCTAACAACTCTATAGCTTATATTACTGACTCCAGGAGGAGGACCTCCTCCTAACATTCCCATTCTACCATATTACTGACTCCAGGAGGAGGACCTCCTTCTAACACCTGTGCAGTTTATATTACTGATAATAGAGGAGGACCTCCTTCTAACAACTCCATTCTAGCTGATTCTGTAGTGTACAGGCTAGATTAATGACTCCAGGAGGAGGGCTTTCTTGTATCACCTCTACAGCTTATATTACTGACTCCAGGAGGAGGACCTCCTTCTAACACCTCTACAGCATATATTACTGACTCCAGGAGGAGGACCTCCTTCTAACTGCTCTACAGCTTATATTACTGACTCCAGGAGGAGAACCTCCTTCTAACACCTCTACAGCTTATATTACTGACTCCAGGAGAAGGACCTCCTTTCACCCGCTATTCTAATAAGGGTCCATGCACATGAACATATGCCCTCTGAGACATACAGTCTGTGAGCAGGGCATATGTCCCAGAGCGCACAGTTTCATAGTTTACTATAATGCTATGCGCGTCAGGCTACTCGCGGGATTACTGTCCTGGACTCGTATGATCATGGGATAAGATTGATGCCGCTCTGGGACATATGGCCTGCTCATGGACGCTATGTCTCGGAAGGCATACGTTTGTGTGCATGGGCCTTAAAATGCAGTTGTTAGGAGGAAGTCCACACTCTGTAGTCAGTAATATAACAGAATAGAGTTGTTAGCAGGAGGTCCTTCTCTATTATCAGTAATATAAACTGCAGAGATAGAAGGAGGTCTTCCTCCTGGAGTCAGTAATCTAGTCTGTTCACTATACAATCAGCTGAATGGAGTTGTGAGAAGGAGGTCCTCCTGCAAAGTTAGTTATATAAGCTATAGAGTTGTGAGAAGGAGGTCCTCCTCCTAGAATCAGTAATATAAGCTATAGAGTTGTTGGAAGGAGGTCCTAGCCTGTTTACTATACAATCAGCTAGGATGGAGTTGTTAGAAGGAGGTCCTCCTCTATTATCAGTAATATAAACTGCACAGTTTTAAAAGGAGGTTCTCCTGGAGTCAGTAATCTAACCTGTTCACTATACAATCAGCTAGAATGGAGGTGTTAGAAGGAGGGTCTCCTTTATTATCAGTAGTATAAACTGCACAGTTGTTAGAAGGAGGTCCTCCTCCTGGAGTCAGTAATATAAGCTGTAGAGGTGTTAGTAGGAGGTCCTCCACCTGGAGTCAGTAATATAAACTATAGAGTTGTTGGAAGGAGGTCCTAGCCTGTTTACTATACATTAAGCTAGGATGGAGTTGTTAGAAGGAGGGTCTCCTCTATTATCAGTAGTATAAACTGCACAGTTGTTAGAAGGAGGTCCTCCTCCTGGAGTCAGTAATATAAGCTGTAGAGGTGTTAGTAGGAGGTCCTCCACCTGGAGTCAGTAATATAAGCTATAGAGTTGTTAGAAGGAGGTCCTCTTCCTGGAGTCAGTAATATATCCTGTGCAGTTGTTAGAATTAAGGTCCTCCTTCTGGAGTCCGTAACACAGCCTGAGCTATTGTTAGAATGAGGTCCTCCTTCTGTAGTCCGTAACACAGCCTGAGCTATTGTTAGAATGAAGTCCTCCTTCTGGAGTCCATAATATAACCTGTGCAGTTGGTAGAATGAGGTCCTCCTTCTGGAGTCCGTAATATACCCTGTGGAGTTGGTAGAATGAGGTCCTCCTTCTGGAGTCCGTAATATATCCTGTGAAGTTGGTAGAATGAGATCCTCCTTCTGGAGTCCGTAATATACCCTGTGCAGTTGGTAGAATGAGGTCCTCCTTCTGGAGTCCGTAACACAGCCTGAGCTATTGTTAGAATGAGGTCCTCCTTCTGGAGTTCGTAATATACCCTGTACAGTTGGTAGAATGAAGTCCTCCTTCTGGAGTCCGTAATATATCCTGTGCAGTTGGTAGAATGAGGTCCTCTTTCTAGAATCCGTAATATATCCTGTGCAGTTGGTAGAATGAGGTCCTCCTTCTGGAGTCCGTAATATATCCTGTGCAGTTGGTAGAATGAGGTCCTCTTTCTAGAATCCGTAATATATCCTGTGCAGTTGGTAGAATGAGGTCCTCCTTCTGGAGTCCGTAATATACCCTGTGCAGTTGGTAGAATGAGGTTCTACCAACTGGCCAGAATAGAATGTGTCCTATTTTTGAGCTGAAATCTGACACTCATGATATTCTTAGTTAAACTATTACATGCATTTTTAATATAACTTAAAATTGAATAGCAGTATTGAAGGCTTAAACCTGGCACAGTTAAATAGATTTTACAGTGAGACGGGTACAACGCTGCGACTCTTGTAATATGTTTTGCAAATGTATTGATAGAACTGTAACTCCCACTGCGGAGTTCTATAGAGGGGGATGTGGAATAGCGTAGGACATGCTTTTGGTTTATACACTTTGATGTAGTCAAGTGCAGACACATCATAGGCCCTTTTGAAAAGCTTCAATGACCTGACCCTACCAGCATTAAAGGGGTTGTCTCATTTCAGACAATGGGGGCATATCGCTAGGATATGCCCCCATTGTCTTATAGGTGCGGGTCCCACCGCTGGGACCCGCACCTATATCAGGAACGGAGCCCCACAAGGTGGTGGCTGGAGGACTCCGGTCCAGCCACTACCAAGCCGGTTCCCCATAGAAGTGAATCGGAGCGCACCGCGCATGATCGGCCACCGCTCCCATTCACTTCTATGGGCTCGACGGAAATAGCCAGCCCCATAGAAAATGAATGGAGGGCGGCTGTGCATGCACAGAGCGCCATCCTTCACTTTCAGGGCTCCATTCTCTATATAGGTGTGGGACCCCCTAGCGATATGCCCCCATTGTCTATGATGAGACAACCACTTTAACACTGGGAGCATCAGGTACCTATGTGCCCAGCCAGAGGCCACAGCTACCCGCCTGAATTCAATTGCATCACTGCCATTAGGACGGAAATAGAGTTGGATAATGTTAATAAGATCCCCATTCAGACCCCCATGTTAATCAGACCTCAGATCTGAGAGAAGAAAAAAAAAATTCAGCTTACCTCTCCTGCCGCCCGCTGCTTCTGAGATCCAATGCTCTTCCTACTGCGCGGTGCTGTGACCCGACGTCGCACAGCGTGCAATGGCGTTCTCACACTGTGCGCAGGTCAGGGAGTGGTGAGTAGAGAGCTCACACAGGGAGCGCTGTATTCACCGCTCTCCAGTCCTCCTGTACTAGTGAGCGCTTCCACAATGGAAGCGCTCGTTAGTATTCGCCCCACAAGACACACTGACACCCCCCCACACTTTATATAAAGTGAAAAGTACAGTATTTGAGGGCATTGGTCAGTACAGAGGGCACATGATGGGAATGATGATTGAAAAGTGAGAAGTCTAAGTTGTGGCAAACTCTGCAGAGCTGAGACGTAGCTGAAAGTTGTCAAGAGGGTCTTGACTGACCTTGAATAGAGATGAGGAAGCAGAAAGTTTACATCAGAGAAGACGTCCCAGGATGCAATAGGTAAGTAGTGCTGTATTCTCTATCATATCTGGTGGGGCTGAACCAGGTATTTGCCAAAATGCAGTCTGTTACAGTCCTTATGCTGACAAATCTCCCCCTTCTGTGCAATCTTTTCTGCGTGGAGTTAGCACCAATCAGATTCCACCTTTCATTTTTCACAACTCCTTTGGAAAATAAAGGTGGAATCTGATTGGTTGCAATGGGCAACTAAGCCAGGTCTACTTTACACCAGTTTGATAAATCTCCCCTACTATTCCTATAGTGCATTGTATTTTAATGTCAGTGCTATACAGAGAGGCGCAGCCTTCTATGGAACACTCAAGATTGGCTTGGGGGCTATACTAGGTCCTGGCCTGCATATACTGTACACACATCAGCACTCATTTGCGGGGTCAAATGGGAAACAGAGGGAGTCCACTCCCTCTGTAACCGCTTACATGTGGAAAGCACCATTGCTTGTGCAGTGCGCCAGTCCTGCAGGGTGAGCGAATATGAGGTCACAGGGGTAGTTAACAAACCGAGGGTTGCTCTTGGTACTCACAGTTTTTATTTATCCTGGGCAGGCATACAGCAGTGATGGAGAGGCTGGCACATGAATCCTCTGGGGCACTCTCTGTGTATAGGGACCAGGCCAGGTGGTAGGTGAGTTGTTGGAAGTTTAATGTGCCGGTGGCAAGATCCCTTATAGTTCGTGACGCCAGTGCCGGTAACGGTGGCACACCGATTTGTTGTAGGAATATTTGAGGTACACAAAGTTGCAGTGAACCAGAACTTCTTTTTACTGAACAGTTCAACTATTTACAGGTTTCAGTTAGTTCCACATGTACAATGTTGGTAACAGGCAGGCTTCACATAAGTGGCAGGCAAAGTCTTTGCAAGATACTCAGAGGGAATAACACTTACAGATCAGGCTGTATTTTCCTCAGATCCTGTCTTTCTCCAAGGCCCGTATGCCCTATAGCTGGCTTTATCCTTGGGTAGGGAAACCTTCCTCTGGTGTAAATCCTCTTGCTGTCAATAGACTTCTGCCCTTCAGCTTTCTATTTGGCTGGATAAAAGTGGCTCTGCATTGTACTTTTCAAGGTGCTAGATATCTTCAGGAGGCGACTACTTCTCCTGGCTTAACTTCTGAGCTTTTCTTACTCAGGAAACTCAGGCAGGCTAGACTGAGCTACTTAGCCTCCTGGACTGGACTGGACTAACCCTTTCCTGTCTGGGCCTAACTATATATACTAGGGGGTTCCCTAGCTCCCTCTACAGCTTGGGAGGAGAAACTACACCCCTAGCAGGCCTGGTACAGGAGATAATCATGAAATTATACATTACAATGCAATATAAAATACAATAGCAATTCCCCACAGGAGGTGCAGAACATAGTAGTGGGACACTACAATCTTATGTTGGGGTAAGATTACATCTCTGTGCGTTCCATTTTTATTTTCTAGCAGACGAATTAAAAAATGGTAAAAAACAAAAAAAAATTTTGGGGCAGTGAGGAGTTTGTATTAGTATGGGTGAGATCCATTAGAGACTGCAGGGATCCTCTCACCTAACAAGCCCTCTGAAGAAAACTCCTTTTTCCCCACAGTAAACTCCAACTCTCCTCCGTCCATACAAATGAAGACAATACACCAGTGTTTTGGGTTCAGTGGTATTGGCCACAGCTTTATTACATTAAACCGTCCTTAAGTCCATGCCCTTTAATCTAAACACCGAATACCAACAATGTTCTCTATCCCATTCAGCAAGCAGGAGGACCTCCCTCCCTTCCTTCAGGCACAGACCACCACCACCACCGCCAGCTGGGACGACTACCTATAGTAAATGGAGGACTCAGCCCCGGCGGATCGACCAGGCGACAATAGAAAGAAATCAATAGACTTAAAAATATTAAGAGAAATTAAACAGAACATAAACCTAAATAAATATCATAAATAGAAAAAAAGAAGGAATGGGGGGGGTGTTCCTCACACTAAATCCTGCCAAAGGTAAGTAGTTACCACAACCCGGCTTCTTATGCACTTCCCAGCTACCCCCCCCCCCCCATAGCATAACAGACGGGATAGGGCAATACAAATCCTCCAATCCCCTTTCTTTTAACACTCCCCTGCAGTTCATGGCCATCTCATTAACCATTTCATGGCCTGCTAGATCGTTAATTTTTGATGAAGAAAAACTTCTTCACGCTGTACTTTTTCTCCAGTGAAAAATAACTAAAACCTGATTGATATGACAAACTTAGGGGTGCACCTAGCCTTTCTGCTGCCTGAGGCGAAAACTGGAACTGCGCCCCCCCCCCCCCTCCATACCAAATTCTCAACCTAACCCCTTCCCCACTAACATTATGTATATCATTAGAGAACATCCAGGGTAATACAGCGCGCCATACCTCTTACATCCAGGATAATACAGCACCCCATACCTCTTACATCCAGGGTAATACAGCGCCCCATACCTCTTACATACAGGGTAATACAGCTCCCCGTACCTCTTACATACAGGGTAATACAGCGCCCCATACCTCTTACATCCAGGGTAATACAGCGCCCCATACCTCTTACATCCAGGGTAATACAGCGCCCCATACCTCTTACATCCAGGGTAATACAGCGCCTCATACCTCTTACATCCAGGGTAATACAGCGCCCCATACCTCTTACATCCAGGGTAATACAGCGCCTCATACCTCTTACATCCAGGGTAATACAGCGCCCCATACCTCTTACATCCAGGGTAATACAGCGCACATACCTCTTACATCCAGGGTAATACAGCGCACATACCTCTTACATCCAGGGTAATACAGCGCCCCATACCTCTTACATCCAGGGTAATACAGCGCCCCATACCTCTTACATCCAGGGTAATACAGCGCACATACCTCTTACATCCAGGGTAATACAGCGCACATACCTCTTACATCCAGGGTAATACAGCGCACATACCTCTTACATCCAGGGTAATACAGCGCACATACCTCTTACATACAGGGTAATACAGCGCACATACCTCTTACATCCAGGGTAATACAGCGCACATACCTCTTACATCCAGGGTAATACAGCGCACATACCTCTTACATCCAGGGTAATACAGCGCACATACCTCTTACATCCAGGGTAATACAGCGCCCCATACCTCTTACATACAGGGTAATACACCGCCCCATACCTCTTACATACAGGGTAATACAGCGCACATACCTCTTACATCCAGGGTAATTCAGCGCCCCATACCTCTTACATCCAGGGTAATACGGCGCCTCATACCTCTTACATACAGGGTAATACAGAGCCCCATACCTCTTACATCCAGGGTAATACAGCACCTCATACCTCTTACATCCAGGGTAATACAGCGCACATACCTCTTACATCCAGGGTAATACAGCACCTCATACCTCTTACATCCAGGGTAATACAGCACCTCATACCTCTTACATCCAGGGTAATACAGCACCTCTTACATCCAGGGTAATACAGCGCCCCATACCTCTTACATCCAGGGTAATACAGCGCCCCATACCTCTTACCTCCAGTGACGTCTCTTTGATGTAGATGTTCTCTGTCCTCATCTTCTCCTTTCAGACCAGACCGCCATTTTTTAGCCATTTCTCGTCCCAGCAGTTTGACAAAAAAAAAATCTTAGTTTCCTACTTTTCCATCCTCCTCCCATCTTCTGGACAAATCATCCTACCACCCCCAATACTCTGCCTGCCATGCTCCCCAATACTATACTGCAGAAACAGATAAATCCCCTGATAATACTAGTGCCACACAGATAATGCCCCCTTCAATTCATATTTGCATGCAGTGTAAGAAAATAACTGCGCCCAGCAAATAGTGTCCTTGACAGTGTAATGTCCCCCAAAAATAATTGTGCTAAGCTGATTCTGTGCCAGGGTGCCCCCCACAGTAATAGTTCTCCCCAACATCCCACCAATAGTAATAATTCTCTGCTAAAGCACACTTGGTAGTAACAGTGCCCCCAACATGTCCCCACTGTGCCTCAGAATTAATAATGCTCAAATAGTGCCCATACTAGTAATCATGTTCCTCCTAGTCCCCCAGTAGTAATACAGGGAGTGCAGAATTATTAGGCAAGTTGTATTTTTGAGGATTAATTTTATTATTGAACAACAACCATGTTCTCAATGAACCCAAAAAACTCATTGATATCAAAGCTGAATATTTTTGGAAGTAGTTTTTAGTTTGTTTTTAGTTTTAGCTATTTTAGGGGGATATCTGTGTGTGCAGGTGACTATTACTGTGCATAATTATTAGGCAACTTAACAAAAAACAAATATATACCCATTTCAATTATTTATTTTTACCAGTGAAACCAATATAACATCTCAACATTCACAAATATACATTTCTGACATTCAAAAACAAAACAAAAACAAATCAGTGACCAATATAGCCACCTTTCTTTGCAAGGACACTCAAAAGCCTGCCATCCATGGATTCTGTCAGTGTTTTGATCTGTTCACCATCAACATTGCGTGCAGCAGCAACCACAGCCTCCCAGACACTGTTCAGAGAGGTGTACTGTTTTCCCTCCTTGTAAATCTCACATTTGATGATGGACCACAGGTTCTCAATGGGGTTCAGATCAGGTGAACAAGGAGGCCATGTCATTAGATTTTCTTCTTTTATACCCTTTCTTGCCAGCCACGCTGTGGAGTACTTGGACGCGTGTGATGGAGCATTGTCCTGCATGAAAATCATGTTTTTCTTGAAGGATGCAGACTTCTTCCTGTACCACTGCTTGAAGAAGGTGTCTTCCAGAAACTGGCAGTAGGACTGGGAGTTGAGCTTGACTCCATCCTCAACCCGAAAAGGCCCCACAAGCTCATCTTTGATGATACCAGCCCAAACCAGTACTCCACCTCCACCTTGCTGGCGTCTGAGTCGGACTGGAGCTCTCTGTCCTTTACCAATCCAGCCACGGGCCCATCCATCTGGCCCATCAAGACTCACTCTCATTTCATCAGTCCATAAAACCTTAGAAAAATCTGTCTTGAGATATTTCTTGGCCCAGTCTTGACGTTTCAGCTTGTGTGTCTTGTTCAGTGGTGGTCGTCTTTCAGCCTTTCTTACCTTGGCCATGTCTCTGAGTATTGCACACCTTGTGCTTTTGGGCACTCCAGTGATGTTGCAGCTCTGAAATATGGCCAAACTGGTGGAAAGTGGCATCTTGGCAGCTGCACGCTTGACTTTTCTCAGTTCATGGGCAGTTATTTTGCGCCTTGGTTTTTCCACACGCTTCTTGCGACCCTGTTGACTATTTTGAATGAAACGCTTGATTGTTCGATGATCACGCTTCAGAAGCTTTGCAATTTTAAGAGTGCTGCATCCCTCTGCAAGATATCTCACTATTTTTGACTTTTCTGAGCCTGTCAAGTCCTTCTTTTGACCCATTTTGCCAAAGGAAAGGAAGTTGCCTAATAATTATGCACACCTGATATAGGGTGTTGATGTCATTAGACCACACCCCTTCTTATTACAGAGATGCACATCACCTAATTTGCTTAATTGGTAGTAGGCTTTCGAGCCTATACAGCTTGGAGTAAGACAACATGCATAAAGAGGATGATGTGGTCAAAATACTCATTTGCCTAATAATTCTGCACGCAGTGTAATGCCCACATAATGCCCCCCAGTAGTAATAATTCTCCTTATAATGTGACAGTAGAAAAATGCCCCCTTACAATGAGAACCAGTACAAAAAATGCCCCCTTATAATGTGTGTCCATGCAAAAAATCTCCCCTTATAATATCTGCCAGTTCAAAAAATACCACCTTTTAATGCCCCCGGTTGAGCTAATGTCCCCATAGTGCGTGCCAGTATAAAACACCCCTATATAATACCCCCAAGTCAATGCCGCCATAGTGCTTCTCTCCCCCTTCACCATAGTGCCCCCATAATGTACCAATATAAAATGCCCCTATACAGGTGAAACTCGAAAAATTAGAATATTGTGCAAAGTTCATTTATTTCAGTAATGCAGCTTAAAAGGTGAAACTAACATATGAGACTCGTTACAGGCAAAGCGAGATATTTCAAGCCTTTATTTGTTATATATATAGAGTTTCTGTCTGTCTGTTCTTTATGCGCGACTAAACGACTGGACAGATCTTCACCAAATTTGGCACACAGGTACATCAGGTGTCCGGGAAGGTTTTAGACCGGGTCTCAGCTCTCTAGGACGTACCGTTCCTGAGATATTCCCTAAAAATGACCTGCATTAGCCAATACAAGCCCCCAACTGCCGTGCACACGGTCACATGTCCCTTATCAGCCAATAGAAGCTCGCAGGTCCTACTCCAGGTTTCCATAACAACTGATGATCACAGGTTTTAGCAGTTCACAGGTCCTTAAATATTCAGTCATATGATGTGTATCAGCCAATATAAGTTCATATTTAATTTATCAGGTTCTCACACAGGACAGGATTAGATACACAGCTCAGCAGACTGTATCACACAGGACAGGATTAGATACACAGCTCAGCAGACTGTATCACACAGGACAGGATTAGATACACAGCTCAGCAGACTGTATCACACAGGACAGGATTAGATACACAGCTCAGCAGACTGTATCACACAGGATATGATTAGATACACAGCTCAGCAGACAGTATCACACAGGATAGGATTAGATACACAGCTCAGCAGACCGTATCACACAGGACAGGATTAGATACACACCTCAGCAGACAGTATCACACAGGATAGGATTAGATACACAGCTCAGCAGACAGTATCACACAGGACAGGATTAGATACACAGCTCAGCAGACAGTATTACACAGGATAGGATTAGATACACAGCTCAGCAGACAGTATCACACAGGATAGGATTAGATACACAGCTCAGCAGACAGTATCACACAGGATAGGATTAGATACACAGCTCAGCAGACAGTATCACACAGGACAGGATTAGATACACAGCTCAGCAGACAGTATCACACAGGATAGGATTAGATACACAGCTGAGTAGACAGTATCACACAGGATGGGATTAGATACACAGCTCAGCAGACAGTATCACACAGGATAGGATTAGATACACAGCTCAGCAGACAGTATCACATAGGATGGGATTAGATACACAGCTCAGCGGACAGTATCACACATTATGGGATTAGATACACAGCTCAGCAGACAGTATCACACAGGATAGGATTAGATACACAGCTCAGCAGACAGTATCACACAGGATAGGATTAGATACACAGCTGAGTAGACAGTATCACACAGGATAGGATTAGATACACGGCTCAGCAGACAGTATCACACAGGACAGGATTAGATACACGGCTCAGCAGACAGTATTACACAGGATAGGATTAGATACACGGCTCAGCAGACAGTATCACACAGGATAGGATTAGATACACAGCTCAGCAGACAGTATCACACAGGATAGGATTAGATACACAGCTCAGCAGACAGTATCACACAGGATAGGATTAGATACACAGCTCAGCAGACAGTATCACACAGGATAGGATTAGATACACAGCTCAGCAGACAGTATCACACAGGATAGGATTAGATACACAGCTCAGCAGACAGTATCACACAGGATAGGATTAGATACACAGCTCAGCAGACAGTATCACACAGGATAGGATTAGATACACAGCTCAGCAGACAGTATCACACAGGATAGGATTAGATACACAGCTCAGCAGACAGTATCACACAGGACAGGATTAGATACACAGCTCAGCAGACAGTATCACACAGGATAGGATTAGATACACAGCTCAGCAGACAGTATCACACAGGATAGGATTAGATACACAGCTCAGCAGACAGTATCACACAGGATAGGATTAGATACACAGCTCAGCAGACAGTATCACACAGGATAGGATTAGATACACAGCTCAGCAGACAGTATCACACAGGATAGGATTAGATACACAGCTCAGCAGACAGTATCACACAGGATAGGATTAGATACACAGCTCAGCAGACAGTATCACACAGGATAGGATTAGATACACAGCTCAGCAGACAGTATCACACAGGATAGGATTAGATACACAGCTCAGCAGACAGTATCACACAGGATAGGATTAGATACACAGCTCAGCAGACAGTATCACACAGGATAGGATTAGATACACAGCTCAGCAGACAGTATCACACAGGATAGGATTAGATAGACAGCTCAGCAGACAGTATCACACAGGATAGGATTAGATACACGGCTCAGCAGACAGTATCACACAGGATAGGATTAGATACACGGCTCAGCAGACAGTGGGGTGGGTGCTGTAGAGGTCACTGCTATGGGGGATACTGTCAATATCTTTTAACGACACAGAAACAATAAATGAAATAGATGAAATATCCCCGAGCGAAGCCGCGTTCTTTTGCTAGTTTGTTATAATTTGGATGATTATGGCTTACAGTTTATGAAAACCCCAAAGTCACAATCTCAGGTTTCCTTTGCTCGGGGGGTACGGATTAATCAGCTGACTAGAGGGTGACACTTTGAGCCGAGAATATTAAACCTTTTCGCAAAATTCAAATTTTAAGCTGCATTACTGAAATAAATGGACTTTTGTACGATATTCTAATATTCAAGAGTTTCACCTGTACAGTGCCCCGGTGGGTGTCCCCCCATAATTTGGCAGTATAAAGTACCCCTTCTTAGTGCCCACAGTAGATTTCCCCATAGTACCCCGCATAATGTGTCCCAGTATAAAATGCCCCTATACAGAGCCGCCCCCATATAAAATACCACTTCTCTGTAGCCTCAGATGCCCCCCCAATAATGTGCCAGTAAGAAGTGCCCCCATAGCGCTCCTCACCTACATTGTGTGCCATATATGCCGCTTTCAGCCTGTGTCCTGCTCTGTACGGCTCAGGAGGGGGCGCGATTACATCATGGCACCGCCTGCACAGGCCTCTATCAGAGGAACGGGGAAGGGAGACCCCTCTCCCCTGCCCCGCAGCACAACCATCTGTATTGCTGAGTATAATGGAAGCGCTCATCTCCTTGCGCCCTGCCGCCGCCCACTTGTCACCAGGGCGCGCCGCCTGAGGCGATTGCCTAACCTCGTCTAATTGGCGGTGCGGCCCTGGACAAACCGATGCTCAAAATAAAATGGCTCTGTTTGTTTTTTTCTGATTTAGAAGAGCTGAAAGCTCAATGAAAGTGTGAACCCAGCCTTACATTGCCCAATGGGGCACGTTTACTAAAACCTGCATTTTACGCCGTTCTTAGTGTCCCACTTGCTCTGCCGTAAGATTAGTCCAATTTATGACGAGGCGTGAGCGGCGAGATGAGGCGACCCCTGACATCTCAGACCACATGTACATACCATGATTGTGTCCCCCCTACAACTCCCTGAAAGCCACCATTCGGCTAGAAGTTTACATCCCACACTTTTCCACAACGCTCCCATTATACAAAGGATGCCACCCGACAACAGACCAACCTATAACACATCCTAGCACCTTCCCTACCCCAGCAAAGACGTGCCCCCTCAGACTACACCCCACTACCTGACCACTGCTCTGGGTGCCCGCACCCTTCACAAACTGCACCCCACAGCCATCAAGGCTTTACCTCGTGATGCTCAAAGGCCGCTCCCTAAATCCCATTTTCTCACAAAGGGTCCTATTACACCTGGAGAGTCTGCAGGCGATTATCAGGAGGGAAGCATTCCTTCCCGGCAATTGCCTGCTCGTTAATGGAGGAGACATATTTACATGCAGTGATCTCCTCCACTGTGTGAGGAGCAGTGATCGCTAATACCATCGCTCGTCCCCATACTTAGACCCACTTTCTCATCCTGAAACCCCAGTCCCAGAAAGTGATCCTGAACAGATATATATATATAGAGTATCCTTGCCTCACACAGAATACACCTCCATGACCACGCACACACAGCCTCCTTACTGCTCTCCATTCCGCTCACCCCCTCACAAACTGCCCTCTCCACCGATGTTTGCACTCTATAAAACTATAATCCAAAGGCTCTGGAATGACATATCCGGCTCAGAGACTCAACCACACAGCCCTATACATCCTGTTATCACATTGTCTGTACAGCAATGGAGCGCTCTTCTGCGTCTGTATGGGAGGCGACCCAGGAGCGCTCCTCTGCATCTGTACGGGAGGCGACCTAGGAGCTCTCCTCTGCTTCTGTACGTGAGCCGGCCCCTGAGCACTCCTCTGCGTCTGTACGGGATCCTGCCCCGGCACGCTCCTCTGCGTCTGTATGGAAGCCGGCCACGGAGCGCTCCTCTGCGTCTGTATGGGAGCCGGCCATGGAGCGCTCCTCTGTGTCTGTACAGGAGCCGGCCCCGGAGCGCTCCTCTGCGTCTGTACGGGATCCGGCCACGGAGCGCTCCTCTCCCCTGGCTTTAGTGACTGAACACCCCTCTCTTGTGCCATTAAGCTACTAGTAATAAGATTTATGGGGTGCAAAGCCACAAACATGTCACCACAGCCACATAAGTAGAAAATTTAGGCATTAAACTCCAAACCAACACATGAAGCCCAAACCTAGGAGCCACATTCCAGACAGACCTGCCGTACAATTCCCTGTAACTGCCTTGAGCTAATTCAGAGCAACACCCCCTACTCCAGACTGTGTAGTTCCTATACCCCATAAACATACTACAACTGACGGCCCCCTGACTTTAGAGACTACACTAAAAAGTCCTAGGACCACTCCTCATGCCACCCCACTCTAGCAGACAGCAGGACAAGTACTTCTGCATGGGTCACATATACCCACACATACTCCACTGACCCCCACATTGCCAGAGCCACTCGTCATGTCACCCCTCTCCCACAGACAGCAGCAAGAGGACCCCTTGTTTGATCTGCATGGGTCCCACACACCACATGCCCCCTCCTCACAGATTTACACCCCATAAAGCCTCCCCCCCACAGATCTGCACCCTCATGTCCCCAGAATACACCACATACCCCCTCACAGATTTACACCCCATAAAGCCCCCCCCCCCAGATCTGCACCCTCATGGCCCCCTCCCCACAGATTTACACCCCATCAAGTCCCCCCAGATCTGCACCCTCATGTCCCCTAGAATACACCACATACCCCCTCACAGATTTACACCCCATAAAGCCTCCCATAAAAAAAGTGTCAGCTCTTTGCAGGCACGCTGGGGGGAATCAGCTGACAACCCCCCCCCCCTTCCTGTTCTATTTTTATAAATAGAAGTTTAAGGTCCTCTTTCTGATAAATAGGTTTCGTTTCTTCTGTCTTTGTGCTTTTATGTGACGCACGGCTGTTGGGCATCTACCAATAATTATGGTTGTGCTCGGATCGGCTCATGAACACACCCTACCTAACTCTACCTAATAGCAGCAGGATTATGCCGGAACTGCTGTAGAAGGGCGGCCTAAAGGGGCCAAAAATAACAGACCATAGCTATAGCAAAGGTATCTTTATGACATATAATTACATAACCAAATCTTGAAAGGCAAGTGACAATTTATGATGAGGATCGGGAATATAACGAGTATAGCAAGCAGAACTCCATCGACCCATTTTTTTAATGATATGGACCGGTACGTTATGCTCCGAAGCAGCTGAAGCTGCGCCAATACGGAAAGAGTGACCAGTAATAGACAAAGGGTTAACTCCTGAATTGGCTAACAATATGCAAATGAACTTGTGGAACGTATTGATATTCAAGGGAGCATCTTCCAACTTGAGCAAGGGGGAATCCGCTGGCTCAGCTTTGATAAACTGCAACCACTGATGCATCACCCTCACCGGGCACCATTTATTACCGGTGGCAAAATACTTGACTGTTACAGGTTCCCCCGGCCGGGTCGTCTTGGAGGCTAATAAGGTAAGAATATAGCAAGAGCTACTCCTTGCGTAAGTAATTTAAAGATATCCTGGCGCAGGAAAATTCACCTGGCCTGAGGAACCCATAGAAAGCCAAGTACATGGCTGTTTTAATTAGTAGGCTGATGTGCCGACCAAACGGTTTATTCTGCAACATGTCTGATAAAGACATAAACATGCTACCAGTAAAAGGCTGTCGAGTGGGTCATTTCTTGACGGACACCTTCTGAATACCCTTTAATAAGGCCTTAACGGGATGGGCTGAGAATAGAGACGGTTGGTCGGGATACTGGCAATACCAATAATGTTGAATACCGACCAGGTACAGTTTAATAGTGCTATGGGCCAAGTGTAGATGAGAGTGGCAAAAGGCAACAAATGCGAGTATGCAAGTTATAGGACCCTCTCCCGCAGGGGGGTATGTATGTTTAAATCTAACAAACAATAGCCAGGCCGTTTTATAGGTCCTAAGGGTATTGGTGGACAATGACTTGGCCATAAGGCTTCTGGCTACAGCGAGATGTGCCCCTAATCCATCAGCAACTGGAAATGATGAGGAGTTGGCGTCGGCCAACGATCTGCGCCCGGAAAAACCTGAAAAAAAGAGTTGAAGATTAAACCGGGACAGAGCATCCGCTGCGACATTATGCTGCCCACTGATGTGCGTGCAAACGAGGTGAAAAAATATGTAATTAGACTTACCGGTAATTGTTACCTTGAGTCCGCTTGACCTGGAGATTGACCCCTTGACCTCTGTAGGGGCAGGAACACAGAGAGTTTAAAAGGCCACCACCCACTCTCACCCTCAGTGCTTTCCAAATTACCAAGTGGGTGCAGCCTTAATTTTATATATATACAGTACAGACCAAAAGTTTGGACACACCTTCTCATTCAAAGAGTTTTCTTTATTTTCATGACTATGAAGGCATCAAAACTATGAATTAACACATGTGGAATTATATACATAACAAACAAGTGTGAAACAACTGAAAGTAGCCACCTTTTGCTTTGATTACTGCTTTGCACACTCTTGGCATTCTCTTGATGAGCTTCAAGAGGTAGTCCCCTGAAATGGTTTTCACTTCACAGGTGTGCCCTGTCAGGTTTAATAAGTGGGATTTCTTGCCTTATAAATGGGGTTGGGACCATCAGTGGCGTTGAGGAGAAGTCAGGTGGATACACAGCTGATAGTCCTACTGAATAGACTGTTAGAATTTGTATTATGGCAAGAAAAAAGCAGCTAAGTAAAGAAAAACGAGTGGCCATCATTACTTTAAGAAATGAAGGTCAGTCAGTCAGCCGAAAAATTGGGAAAACTTTGAAAGTAAGGGCTATTTGACCATGAAGAAGAGTGATGGGGTGCTGCGCCAGATGACCTGGCCTCCACAGTCACCGGACTTGAACCCAATCAAGATGGTTTGGGGTGAGCTGGACCGCAGAGTGAAGGCAAAAGGGCCAACAAGTGCTAAGCATCTCTGGGAACTTCTTTAAGACTGTTGGAATAAGTGCTAAGCATCTCTGGGAACTTCTTTAAGACTGTTGGAATTTCAGGGGACTACCTCTTGAAGCTCATCAAGAGAATGCCAAGAGTGTGCAAAGCAGTAATCAAAGCAAAAGGTGGCTACTTTGAAGAACCTAGAATATGACATATTTTCAGTTGTTTCACACTTGTTTGTTATGTATATAATTCCACATGTGTTAATTCATAGTTTTGATGCCTTCATAGTCATGAAAATAAAGAAAACTCTTTGAATGAGAAGGTGTGTCCAAACTTTTGGTCTGTACTGTATATATATATATATATATATATATATATACACACTGCTCAAAAAAATAAGGGGAACACAAAAATAACACATCCTAGATCTGAATTAATTAAATATTCTTCTGAAATACTTTGTTCTTTACATAGTTGAATGTGCTGACAACAAAATCACACAAAAATTTAAAATGGAAATCAAATTTTTCAACCCATGGAGGTCTGGATTTGGAGTCACACTCAAAATTAAAGTGGAAAAACACACTACAGGCTGATCCAACTTTGATGTAATGTCCTTAAAACAAGTCAAAATGAGGCTCAGTAGTGTGTGTGGCCTCCACGTGCCTGTATGACCTCTATACAACGCCTGTGCATGCTCATGATGAGGTGGCGGACGGTCTCCTGAGGGATCTCCTCCCAGACCTGGACTAAAGCATCTGCCAACTCCTGGACAGTCTGTGGTGCTGGATAGAGCGAGACATGATGTCCCAGATGTGCTCAATTGGATTCAGGTCTGGGGAACGGGCGGGTCAGTCCATAGCATCAATGCCTTCGTCTTGCAGGAACTGCTGACACACTTCAGCCACATGATGTCTAGCATTGTTTTGCATTAGGAGGAACCCAGGGCCAACCGCACCAGCATATGGTCTTACAAGGGGTCTGAGGATCTCATCTCGGTACCTAATGGCAGTCAGGCTACCTCTGGCGAGCACATGGAGGGCTGTGCGGCCCTCCAAAGAAATGCCACCCCACACCATTACTGACCTAATGCCAAACCGGTCATGCTGGAGGATGTTGCAGGCAGCAGAACGTTCTCCACGGCGTCTCCAGACTCTGTCACATGTGCTCAGTGTGAACCTGCTTTCATCTGTGAAGAGCACAGGGCGCCAGTGGCGAATTTGCCAATCTTGGTGTTCTCTGGCAAATGCCAAACGTCCTGCACGGTGTTGGGCTGTAAGCACAACCCCCACCTGTGGACGTCGGGCCCTCGTATCACCCTCATGGAGTCTGTTTCTGACCGTTTGAGCAGACACATGCACATTTGTGGCCTGCTGGAGGTCATTTTGCAGGGCTCTGGCAGTGCTCCTCCTGTTCCTCCTTGCACAAAGGCAGAGGTAGCGGTCCTGCTGCTGGGTTGTTGCCCTCCTACGGCCTCCTCCATGTCTCCTGATGTACTGGCCTGTCTCCTGGTAGCGCCTCCATGCTCTGGACACTACGCTGACAGACACAGCAAACCTTCTTGCCACAGCTCGCATTGATGTGCCATCCTGGATAAGCTGCACTACCTGAGCCCCTTGTGTGGGTTGTAGACTCCGTCTCATGCTACCACTAGAGTGAAAGCACCGCCAGCATTCAAAAGTGACCAAAACATCAGCCAGGAAGCATAGGAACTGAGAAGTGGTCTGTGATCACCACCTGCAGAACCACTTCTTTATTGGGGGGTGTCTTGCTAATTGCCTATAATTTCCACCTGTTGTCTATCCCATTTTCACAACAGCATGTGAAATTGATTGTCACTTAGTGTTGCTTCCTAAGTGGACAGTTTGATTTCACAGAAGTGTGATTGACTTGGAGTTACATTGTGTTGTTTAAGTGTTCCCTTTATTTTTTTGAGCAGTGTATATATATATATATATATATATATATATATACCGTATTTTTCGCCCTATAAGACGCCCTGGCCCATAAGACGCACCTAGGTTTTTGGGGAGGAAAATAAGAGAAAAAATATTTTTAACCAAAAGGTGTGCTTTTGGTGGGTTTGGAACTAATGGTGGTCTGTGGATGGCACTATTACTGGGGATCTGTGGATGACGGACACTGTTATGGGGGGATCTGTGGATGACGGACACTGGTATGAGGGGATCTGTGGATGACGGATACTGTTATGGGGGGATCTGTGGATGACAGACACTGTTATGGGGGGGATCTGTGGATGACAGACACCGTTATGGGGGGGATCTGTGGATGACGGACACTGTTATGGGGGGGATCTGTGGATGACGGACACTGTTATGGGGGGGATCTGTGGATGATGGACACTGTTATGGGGGGGATCTGTGGATGACGGACACTGTTATGGGGGGGATCTGTGGATGACGGACACTGTTATGGGGGGATCTGTGGATGACGGACACTGTTACGGGGGGATCTGTGGCTGGCACTGTTATATATGTGCCATCCACAGACCCCCCCACCCCATAACAGTGCCATCCACAGACCCCCCCACCCCATAACAGTGCCATCCACAGACCCCCCCCAGCCCATAACAGTGCCATCCACAGACCCCCACCCCTTAACTGTGCCATCCACGGATGTTATCCACAGATCCCCCCCCCCCCCCCCGCCCCCCCAGTATACAAATATAAAATGTCTTATTCAATTAAAAATTATTAAACATGCCCCCCAACTCCTAATAGTACCGTACATCCTAATACCTTCTGTACAATGCCGGCAGCCAGGTATTGTAAGACAGTATCTCGGACATCCAGAAGTTGGTATTGATCCTCAGATGTACTCATCACCTCTTTAGGGAATGACGGGAGGACAATTTCCTGATCTCTATGAAAGTCAGAAACGACCTTTGGAGGGAAACTTGGATCCAACCTTAATACTATTTTATCGGGAAACACAGAAAGATAGGGTTCCCGACAGGAGAGAGCCTGGATCTCTCCTAAACGTCTAGCTGACGTTATGGCTATTAAGAAGGCAGCCTTGAGCGTTAGATGTTTTACAGAAATGTCCTGTACTGGGGTAAATGGTGGTTTCATTAGTCCTTTCAGGACCCGGTCTAAGTCCCACTAATGGGCCCTTGGGGTTATGGATGGTCTTAATCTTGAGGCAGCTCTTACAAATCTCAGCACACATCTATGGTTGGCCAGGTCTGTGTCATAGCATGCTCCTAAGGCCGAGATCTCTACTTTGAGTGTACTAGGTCTCAAACCCAAATCCAGCCTCCTCTGGAGAAAATCAAGAATATTTATGATGTTTGGGGGAGAATCTACCGGAGGGTTCTGACCCAGCCAGTTGCAGTATTTCCTCCAGATTTTGAGATATATCGCGGAGGTGACTTTTTTCCTGCTGGATTAAAGGGTATTGATGACCTTTTCGGAAAGACCCCGCTTTTCCATGCTGACAATTTGAATAGGCCTGGATTCTGATGGAGGATCAAACCCTGCGATAAAATGTCCTCCCGGAGGAGAATTCTCCATGGCTCCTCCAGCGCTAATTCCCTTAAGATCGGGAACCAGTTTCTCTTTGTCCAGTATGGGACCACTAGGATCACTGTTACCGGGTCGGACCTTATCTTTTGCCCACGGAGGAAAAGCTTTGGCGAGATCCCAGGTCCATCTGATCGAGAAGGCGTCTACCGCCCAAGGGTTTTCCCTGGGGTTTAAGGAGCAAAAGTGCCTGACCTTTGCGTTCTCTTTTGCTGCGAAGAGATCTATCTGAGGGGTTCCCCACCTTTTGGAGATTTGTCTGAACACTTCTGGATTTAGGGACCATTCCCCAGGATCTTTGGTTCTTCTGCTGAGGAAGTCTGCTTGTACATTTTCCGTACCTTTTAGATAAATAGCCATGATGGAGGATACATTCTTTTCCGCCCAAAAGAATATTCTCCCCGCCAGCTTTTCTAGACTTGGAGATCTTGTGCCTCCCTGGTGCTTTAAGTAGGCTACTGCCGTCACATTGTCGGAGAGAATCTTCAGGTGTTTTCCGAGTACTATCTTTTGGGATGACCTTAGCGTCTCCCAGATCGCCCTTAGTTCTCGATAGTTTGAAGATCTTACTTTTATGTCGTCTGCCCATCTGCCTTGGTAGTTTGAGGAGCTTACCCTCGCCCACCATCCAGTGCCGCTTGCATCCGTGAACACCTGGATCTCTTATCCAACTTACACCTTTCGACAGATTTATCTTTTCTATCCACCAATTCAAATCGGATCTTACGTAAATGGGGATGGATATTTTTTTCTCTAAGGAGGACTGTTTCTTGTCCCAATTCTTCAGGATCCAGGATTGGATTATCCTGGTATGAGCCTGGGACCACAATACTGATGTGATGCAGGAGGTCATTGTTCCCAATAGACTCATGGCATTACGTATGGAGCACTTGGTCTGGCCCTGATTAATTTTTTGGGGTTTTACCTATGAAGGATGTTATTTTTTCCGGAGGAAGAGATGTCATCTGAGTTCTTGAATCTAAAAGTACTCCTAAGAATTTCATCTTGGTTGATGGGACCGGGCAAGATTTTTTTCTGATTTATTATCCAGCCCAACTCTGAAAAACGATGAATTAGGTAGTTGGTGAGACTGGACGCCTCTGACTCTGATTTTTCCAGAATGAGGAAGTCGTCTAAATACGGGAAGATTTTTATTCCTTCTAATCTGAGAGGAGAGATCATTTCCACTACTAGTTTTGTGAAAACTCTAGGGGCTGAGAAAATTCCGAAGGGTAGAGCCATGAATTGAAAGTGGTTTACCACTCCGGTGCTGTCTATCAGGGCAAACCTGAGATATTTTTGCGAGTTTTCGTGTATGGTGACACGATACTAAGCGTCCTTTAAAGGGTTTCTGTCACCCCACAAAACTCTCTTTTTTTTTTTTTGGATAGTTAGATTCCTTATAGGGCGATATAGGAGAATATAATAGTCTTACTTACTTTCATGCGGCCGATTCTTTTCTTTATAAAACGAAGTTTTATAATATGTAAATGAGGGCTCTACCAGCAAGTAGGGCGTCTACTTGCTGGTAGCCGCAGCAGCAATCCGCCCCCTCGCCGTGTTGATTGACAGGGCCAGCCGTGATCTCCTCCTCCGGCCGGCCCTGTCAGTAATTCAAAAATCGCGCGCCTCTGGTCATTCGGCGCAGGCGCTCTGAGATGAGGAGGCTCGTCTCCTCAGTGCGCCGGCGCCGATGACATCACCGAAAGAGAAGGCGCAGGCGCACTGAGGGAGTGCTGAGGAGACGAGCCTCCTCATCTCAGAGCGCCTGCGCCGAATGACCAGAGGCGCGCGATTTTTGAATTACTGACAGGGCCGGCCGGAGGAGGAGATCCCGGCTGGCCCTGTCAATCAACACGGCGAGGGGGCGGATTGCTGCTGCGGCTACCAGCAAGTAGACGCCCTACTTGCTGGTAGAGCCCTCATTTACATATTATAAAACTTTGTTTTATAAAGAATCGGCCGCATGAAAGTAAGTAAGACTATTATATTCTCCTATATCGCCCTATAAGGAATCTAACTATCCAAAAAAAAAAAAATTAGTTTTGTGGAGTGACAGAAACCCTTTAAATCTATGGACGTCATGTAGTCTCCTACTTTGATTAGAGGAGTGATGGACGTTATAGATTCCATTTTGAACTTCCTGTAAACAATGGACGTATTTAACCCCTTTAGGTTTATGATGGTACGAAAGGAGCCGTCTGGCTTCTGTACCAAAAACAGGTTGGAATAATAACCCCTTCCTTCTTCTGAACAGGGGACTTTTACTACCACACCTGACTTTTGAGCTGTGAGAGGTTATCCAAAACTTTTTTGGAGGGGTTGAGGAAAATTCTATCCGATAACTGTTTATTAAAATATCCAAGGCCCAGGGGTTCTATGTCGTGGTTTCCCAAAATGGTAGAAATCTCCTCAACCTTCCTCCCACTCTGGCGTCATTGTTTGTCAGACTGTTTGTTTTGGGGATTGAGACGGAACCCTCTGCCCTTTCCTCCTTTTTGGTAGCTCCACCTACCCGTTTTCCCTTTCCCCCTATAGGACCTGGATTGGGTGTTTAAAGGGACGAAAGGGCTTCTTTTTGTTTTCCTCAGGGAATCCCTTCTTTTTATCTGTCGCTTTCTCGAGGATAGAAAACAGTACGGGACCAAAAACATATTCCCCTGAAAAAGCGATAGAGCATAATTTAGATTTTGACGCTCTATCCCCTCCCTAAGATTTCATCCACAGGGCCCTCCTTGCGGAATTCGAAAGAGCAGCATCCTTGGCGGCAAACCTCACAGACTTGGCTGAGGCATCCGCCAAAAATGCTGTAGCTGATTTGAGGAGAGGAATGGAATTTAGAATTTCCTCTCTCAGGGTTTTATTCTTAATATGGTTTTCAAGTTCGTTAAGCCAGAAGTACATTGATCTAGCTACGGAGGTTGCAGCTATGTTCGTTTTTATACTGAACATGGATGCCTCCCAGGACTTTTTCAGGAGAGAATCCGCCTTTCTCTCCATCGGATCCTGTAATTGGGAGGAGTCCTCAAAGGGAAGGGAGGTCTTTTTGACTACCTTTGCTACCTGGATGTCGATTTTCAGAATTTCGTTAAATATTTTTATATCGGTTGGGTCAAACAGTAATCTATTTTTGAATTCTCTGGGGACTCCCAGTCTCCTCTTAGTGTCTGTCCACTCATCCATGATCATATCCTTTATATTTTGATTCAGTGGAAATACTTTAGATTTCTTGGCTCTGAGCCCACCAAACATCTCATCTTGGACCGATCAGGGTTTTTGCACCTCCTCAATGCCCATGGTAGCCCTCACGGCGCCCAATAATTCCTCCATCTCTTTAGATGAAAAGACACTTTTTCCTGTCCTACACTATTTCTCCCTCTGACAATGCGTCTATGTTCTGTCTAGAGGTGGAAGCGTCTTCGTCCATGTCCTCTGATTCAGAGGAGGATGGAGCGGACACTCGCAATCTTTTCGCAGGCGGAGTAGGAGGGGCAGATCTGAGAGAGAGACTAACGACTAACGAGGATTTTATTTCGCTCTGAATCATTGATTTGACCTCCATAAGTATTGATGGTTGCTCCTTTTTGACAAGCTCATTAATGCAGACTTGGCAGAGCTTCTTTTTGTGATTTTCCGTCAATCTTATGCCACAAGTAGCGCATCTAGGGATTTTGGCCTTAGTTCTGGGCTCTTTAATTCCCTAAAAGAGGAGCAACCCAGTATCCGTAGGCTATTGCAAGAGGTAGCATAACAACATGATACACGTTTTCCTTCCCCACAGGGGAACTCACGATTTGAGCAGCCGAGGGGGCATCTGTAGAGTCCATCTGGTCTGCAGGGGTATCGGGGGCCGACATATGGAGCAGGAGCCTTACTGGGATGCTAGTACCTTTCAAATCTCCCGCCCTTGAGCGATGGATGCGGCGTCTGACGTCATCTTTGTGCGCGCGCGTCCTGGCTCATAGCTCCGCCTCCTCAACCTCCTGCCGGCTTCACACTAATGGGTCCGCATGCAGCGTGTTCAACGGTGCGCGGTCAGCTTCCTACTGAGGGAAGGGGGACCCTGCGCTTTGGGGAGGGATTCAGGCCCCCGCAAGAATGGGAACGAGATCCACTCCATAGTCCTCCTCTGCCCAGCTTAGGACGGAGCCGCCGGAAAGCAGAAGGGATAACAAACACTGCCATCTTCTCACCTCCTACAGGAGGTCTCTCTGTGAGGTGCCCCCCGTAGGGACAGGAAACACTTAAGGTGAGAGTGGGTGGTGGCCTTTTAAACTCTCTGTGTTCCTGCCCCTACAGAGGTCAAGGGGTCAATCTCCAGGTTAAGCCGTCATGGTGGACGAAATAAAAATTATGTTGTAATGACAGCCAAATGAACTTCCTCACAAATGACATTATCTGTTTTGACCCCGATCTACCCTTCATAAGGATGTCAACCACTGCCGCATTGTCAGACAGAAACAACACTGTACGGTTCCTCCACTGTTTACCCTCACACGTACGCCGCCCCCACTATAGGATACATTTCAAACAATGGGGAACACTGAGAGAAGCCTGGGATA
Source organism: Bufo bufo (assembly GCF_905171765.1). Lineage (NCBI taxonomy): Eukaryota > Metazoa > Chordata > Amphibia > Anura > Bufonidae > Bufo > Bufo bufo. The sequence goes on from NC_053392.1 coordinate 613,151,710, forward strand.
GTCACAATCATTGGGGGCCAAGAACCAGCAAACCAATGCTTATCATAGATGGCGGCAAAACACGGAGATGCATCTGTGTACACCACCGGGGATTGATTAGAGACCACCGGAATAAAGAGCGAGACTCCATTCCATTGTGACAGAAACCTATCCCACATTAACAAATCCGCAAGGGCCTCCTGATGCAAATAAACTGGACTGTCCTGACTAGGGGCACCAGGGAGCAATACCAGGAGTCTAGAAGTAAAGGACTTTCTTTGGGGAATGATACGCATTGAGAAATTGAGCATACCTAAGAGAGACTGGAGATTCGCTTTGATAGTAACCCGGACCTGTGCCAATCTATGTACGACCTCCCTGATCCTATCTAATTTGTCTAGCGGGAGACTAGCTTGCATCTGAACAGTATCTAAACAAATACCCAGAAATGTAATTGACGTACTAGGACCTTCGACCTTGTGCGGAGCAACCGGAACCCTAAGATCTTCAAACAGTGTGCGCAACAGCTGTAAGTCTAGAGGCTCCTGTAACGGGGGCTCAATCAAGAGAAAGTCATCTAGGTAATGAATGACATTGTTAACACGAAAGGTGTTTGACAAAACCCAATGCAGGGCGCTAGCAAACTGGTCGAATAACCATGGGCTAGATTTTGACCCAAACGTTAATTTGCTAGCAAAGAAATACTGCTCTTGCCACTTGATACCATGCCACCGCCATAGGTCTGGTAGAATGGGGAGTAGCTTGAAAGCATCTGTAATATCTGCTTTAGATAACCAGGCTCCTTTACCCAACCTAAGTATGACCTGAATAGCCTCATCGATAGACGCATACTTCATGGAAAATTCTTCCGAGGGGATCAATGAATTCAAACTGGGTATGGGTAAGGAATGTGGGGCCGACAAGTCATAAATCAATCTCTCTTTTTATTAGAAAATTTACTGGACACTACCCCAACCGGATTAATCTTCCAACAGTCAAAATGGGACTGCATCAATGGGCCAATTAAATAACCCCTATCTAACTCCGTTTGAATTAACTGAGATATAGCTTCGGGGTCTTTGAATGGCGATAATAAATTCTTGCACTCATGTGGGGACTGAGGGAGGGCGAGCATACCTGTATGAAAACCGTTGACTAAGCCGTTGAGTACAAACTGAACCCAACCTGGGTCTGGATGAGCGGCTAACAAACAAGTAAGGAGTTTCACATTCACCACGCTTAGTCACGCAGGATTATTCCCCTTTTGAGGGCATGCAACTCGGGGGTGGGCCCTAAAGCAAATGGCACATAAATGCAACAATCTGCACTGGCTGTAGTGGCACGCAGAAAAGTTGGAATTGTTACAAATTTGCGACTTGCCTAGATATGTGATTGGCCGACCCAATTAATCCACTCCGGAGACCACCCTGCTAACTGATGGGTCTGGAACCGCAGCAGGCTGGACAGGTTCCGTTGTGTGGCTAATATTGGAACACCAGCCAGCAGTATGAGCGTAGGAGTTACATACCCTACAGGTTCGGGCCTTAAGACCCGCAAAATGGCGACAAAATAGCTCTGTGTCAATGATGGACCAACCGACCGTATGCTGACACTGTACAAGAGCGGCTGCTGCCTTAGCCAAAAATGAGCAGTGATAGTCGTAGAAAGCAGTACCACCATATTTATACCCCAAGTCTACGACCTTAGACATATAGAGGTCTAACTCCTCCCTCCTAAGTGGACTAAGCGTACAAACTACATCCCGATATAAGCTAAAAGCCAACACAAATTCAGCAATCTAACGTCCCTAGACTTTAATATCACCGATACCTCACCGCAAGTTATGGTTTTGTTATCTGGGACCTCATGAGTAGCTATAAGAAGAGATGCCAAATTGATTTGACATCTCTCCCTGCAAGGATGTCTTGTCGTATGCTAGCGGGTATGAAATGAGACGGTGCAATAATGGGAGTAGGACTGGACCCACCAGGAACATTAAACTGAGGAATAGTGGCTATTGCCGGTGTCTGCCCCATCAAGCCAGAAGCAGCAGTACTGGCTTCGACTGTGTCCAGTCAAGCCTGAATGTCAGACATTGAAGAAGCCATCGTGTTAATGACAGCGTGTAGCTTAGTTAGTGACATCTGGATGGTATTCATGGAAACCACTTCCTGGCTTGGTGAAGCCGAATCTGTAGAGAGAAGACGGTAAAGCTCTGCCTTTCTAGCTGAGGTTGAGAATGGAATTCCTCTTTTAGACAATTCTGCCGTCAACTTCGGGATGGTCCATGACCTCAATGAAGGTATACTGTCTTGTACTGATTGTAGATCACCACTGTCGCGAGATGAGGACGGGCCCTCGGTGAGAAAATCTTGAGACATCTCCCTACTAAAAGAGATAGCTAAATCAGGGGACCAGCTAGCACCCAAATGACAAACACCGTGCCACCCTGAATAACCATACCAACACCTTATTATAAATAACGTATAGAGAACCGCCACCTACAACCGTGCAACACTATACCCCGATCCTGAAGTCGTGACAGGACTAGTAATTGAGTCTGAAGTCGTGACAGACATAGCCCCGTTGCCTGAAGTCGTGACAGGACTTGACATCAGGTCTGAAGTCGTGACAGACATAGCCCCGTTGCCTGAAGTCGTGACAGGACTTGACATCAGGTCTGTAGTCGTGACAGACATTGCCCCGTTGCCTGTAGTCCTGACAGGACTTGAAATCGAGTCTGTAGTCGTGACAGACATTGCCCCGTTGCCTGTAGTCGTGACAGACCTTGCGTACAAAAATAAAGTGTTTTATATATATATATTTTTTTAAATCTTTTCCAGAAACAGAGACAGGCCTCCAAGCTGCGCCCTGACTAGCGCGCAATCGTGGGCCTGAATGTGGCAGAACGGCACACTGGCCCCTGAAATGTTCTAAAAACGTGCCTGTAACCGTGACTGGACTAGGGTTTTGTTTTTTTGGGACATACCCCCATACGTGAACTGTAGAACTACTAGAAGGGCCAACAGGAAGTCTAGTGCCTGTGCATGAGGTGGAAAAAAGGCGCACCCGTGATGAAAAACACAGCCTAACGTAAATCGTATGGCAAACAAGGCCCCTACCATACCTACCTTTGATTACAGGTAGACCAGATAGCGATAGGACTGCAGCGCACACCTAGTGTAGCTGACTGTACTATGGAAAGGAAGGAAAAACCAACTTTATATATATATATTATTTTTTTTTAATCAAAACGGACCCCCAGCAGCATCCAGCTAAACATGGAGGACATAACGAGCAGCACTTGGATGTGCTGGCGAAGCTGCTGAGCTGCGCAGCAAAAAATGACCAGCAGATGGCGCCCGCACACCCCGACCGCTGCGACACGCACTGGGAAGGGCCGAGCACGCCGGCTGTGAGCCCAGTGCGCGCCCCTCGAGACAGGTACGAAAATGAAAGTAGCCACCGCCAACCCTGCCCCCCGGATAGCAGCCTCGATCGTAACATGTCCCAGGCTGCCAGCAAGCCCCAGCAGCCTTCGTCCAACCAGGAGAAGCAGCGCCTTGCTGTGGAAAAACGCCGAACCGCCACTAGCACACCCAGAATCCGATGGTGACCCAGCCGAACCGGAAGTGCTTGTAACGCCGACGTACCGCACCTGTGGCTGTGTGCCTGCAGGTATAATAGGCTGTAGGGCCCCGCCGCCCCTCTCACAGACACTATAAGACTGTCTGCTAATTTATAATAAAATGGATTACGGATTGCAACCATTGCCTGTATCAGCCTTCTCTGTGCACATTACGCTATTTGAATTCGGAACCCATAATCATAGACGCAGGGGTAATTGTGTAATTGCCCTCACAGATTTACACCCCATAAAGGCCCCCCCCCCAGATCTGCGCCCTCATGTCTCCAGAATACACCACATGCCCCCTCCTTGCAGATTTAACCCCTTGTTTGATCTGCACGGGTCCCACACACCACATGCCCCCCCTCCCCAGATCTACACCCTCATGTCTCCAGAATACACCACATGCCCCCTCCTTGCAGATTTACACCCCATAAAGCCCCCCTCCCCAGATCTGCACCCTCATGCCCCCTCCCCTGCTCCCCGTGAAGCTCTGTGTCCTCCAGGACTGCAGCACATCCTCCCTCACAGAGACACACTGCCCATCCTCCTCCTCCTCCTTCCACAAGCTCCTGCAGTCCGGTGTTCTGCCAGATACCCTGCGGCCCCTTTACTGGAGACATGCATTAGAACAATTGCTATAGTTAGATCAGAGGAGGCGGTGGGCGGAGACATGCCAGTAAAAGGGGGCGTGGTCTCATATTTAAATACCCTACGGCCTCTTTTTACTAAATGCCGAGAGCAGCGCGCCCGAATCCGATGCTGGCGAGCGAAGCGAGGCCACAAATTAATGTAGATGCTGTATTTAACTGGAGGTGACTGTCACTTAATGTAGTTGCTGTATTATACTGGAGGTGACTGTCACTTAATGTAGTTGCTGTATTATACTGGAGGTGACTGTCACTTAATGTAGTTGCTGTATTATACTGGAGGTGACTGTCACTTAATGCAGATGCTGTATTATACTGGAGGTGACTGTCACTTTAAGACGTCTCTATGCCCTCAATTGTGCGCACGCGCGGCTGCAGGGATAACTCGTGGAAGTGCGCTTGTGCTGCGCACCACGTCACTTCCGCTATAGACTTTCGGCAAGCTATAGAGATCTGGCAGAACACCGGGTTTGTCAGCACTTCCCACGTTTGGTCATGTGACCAGTGACATCACAGACCTCCTTCTAACAACTCCACTCTAGCATCTACCGAGGTGAGGTCTGCAGGTCAGTTATTGGTCTTGGTTCTGGGTTTATTAGAATGGAGCGGTTCTATAGGTGACATATAGCAGGTCCAGCCAGCAGGGGGCAGCACCGGCCATAGAGAGTCTCTGCTCACACAGTCTGGAGGTCAGGAGGGGAGTTCTCCTCAGACATGTCTGCTCTCCCCCTGGAATATTAGGAGACCCCCAGACCCCTGTAAGAGGGGCTGTTCTCCTGGATTAGAGGGGTCTTCCATCACACACTGTTCTGTGATGTCACTAGGATATGGAGTCAGTGTGTGGTCGGTGGGGACAACCTCTTCTAGATGAAGGGGCTGCAGCGCTGTGTCCTCTCCTCACTGTCCCTGCACAGCGGAGGCCGGAGCTCTAATGAGCAGGGACTGTGGAGGAGAGGCCGCGCTGAACCGGTGCTGCCCCCGTCAGTCCCATCCTGGTCCCCGGACCCCACAGATCACACAGTGATGTCTTCTCCTGGTGACAGAACCTCAGTGTGAGGGGAATGTCCCTAGAAAGGGGATGAGATCGGTGACTCGGTGATGACGGCCGTGACCGGGGATTGTCTGCACAGTAGTATGTAGATAAGTGCACACGCGGTGTCTGTACATGTGAATACACGCCTGTGTACATACAGAGAGAACTGCAGCAGTAATCGGAGGAGAGAGGCGGCGGACAGGACTTCTCCTCACTCATCACCGCACAGTATAGAGATATTATATAGCTTCTCATGTATATATATATATTACATACACCCCCCTACACTATCATCACCGCACAGTATAGAGATATTATATAGCTTCTCATGTATATATATATATTACATACACCCCCCTACACTATCATCACCGCACAGTATAGAGATATTATATAGCTTCTCATGTGTATATATATATTACATACACCCCCTACACTATCATCACTGCACAGTATAGAGATATTATATAGCTTCTCATGTATATATATATATATATTACATACACCCCCCTACACTATCATCACCGCACAGTATAGAGATATTATATAGCTTCTCATGTGTATATATATATTACATACACCTCCCTACACTATCATCACCGCACAGTATAGAGATATTATATAGCTTCTCATGTATATATATATATTACATACACCCCCTACAATATCATCACCGCACAGTATAGAGATATTATATAGCTTCTCATGTGTATATATATTACATACACCCCCTACACTATCATCACCGCACAGTATAGAGATATTATATAGCTTCTCATGTGTATATATATATTACATACACCCCCTACACTATCATCACCGCACAGTATAGAGATATTATATAGCTTCTCATGTGTATATATATATATTACATACACCCCCTACACTATCATCACCGCACAGTATAGAGATATTATATAGCTTCTCATGTGTATATATATATTACATACACCCCCTACACTATCATCCCCGCACAGTATAGAGATATTATATAGCTTCTCATGTATATATATATTACATACACCCCCTACACTATCATCACCACAAAGTATAGAGATATTATATAGCTTCTCATGTGTGTATATATATATATATATATTACATACACCCCCTACACTATCATCACCGCACTGTATACAGATATTATATAGCTTCTCATGTGTATATATATATTACATACACCCCCTACACTATCATCACCACAAAGTATAGAGATATTATATAGCTTCTCATATATATATATATATATATATATATATATATATATATATATATATTACATACACCCCCTGCACTATCATCACCGCAAAGTATAGAGATATTATATAGCTTCTCATGTATATATATATATTACATACACCCCCTACACTATCATCACCGCACAGTATAGAGATATTATATAGCTTCTCATGTATATATATATATTACATACACCCCCTACACTATCATCACCGCACAGTATAGAGATATTATATAGCTTCTCATGTATATATATATATTACATACACCCCCTACACTATCATCACCGCACAGTATAGAGATATTATATAGCTTCTCATGTATATATATATATTACATACACCCCCTACACTATCATCACCGCACAGTATAGAGATATTATATAGCTTCTCATGTATATAAATATATTACATACACCCCCTACACTATCATCACCGCACAGTATAGAGATATTATATAGCTTCTCATGTATATATATATATTACATACACCCCCTACACTATCATCACCGCACAGTATAGAGATATTATATAGCTTCTCATGTATATATATATATTACATACACCCCCTACACTATCATCACCGCACAGTATAGAGATATTATATAGCTTCTCATGTATATATATATATTACATACACCCCCTACACTATCATCACCGCACAGTATAGAGATATTATATAGCTTCTCATGTATATATATATATATTACATACACCCCCTACACTATCATCACCCACAGTATAGAGATATTATATAGCTTCTCATATATATATATATATATATATATTACATACACCCCCTACACTATCATCACCGCACAGTATACAGATATTATATAGCTTCTCATGTGTATGTGTGTATATATATATATTACATACACCCCCTACACTATCATCACCGCACAGTATACAGATATTATATAGCTTCTCATGTATATATATATATATTACATACACCCCCTACACTATCATCACCGCACAGTATACAGATATTATATAGCTTCTCATGTGTATATATATATTACATACACCCCCTACACTATCATCACCGCACAGTATACAGATATTATATAGCTTCTCATGTGTATATATATATATATTACATACACCCCCTACACTATCATCACCGCACAGTATAGAGATATTATATAGCTTCTCATGTATATATATATTACATACACCCCCTACACTATCATCATTGCACAGTATAGAGATATTATATAGCTTCTCATATATATATATATATTACATACACCCCCTACACTATCATCACCGCACAGTATAGAGATATTATATAGCTTCTCATGTATATATATTACATACACCCCCTACACTATCATCACCGGACAGTATAGAGATATTATATAGCTTCTCATGTGTATATATATATTACATACACCCCCTACACTATCATCACCGCACAGTATAGAGATATTATATAGCTTCTCATGTATATATATATATATTACATACACCCCCTACACTATCATCACCGCACAGTATAGATATTATATAGCTTCTCATGTATATATATATATATATATTACATACACCCCCTACACTATCATCACCGCACAGTATAGAGATATTATATAGCTTCTCATGTGTATATATATATTAAATACACCCCCTACACTATCATCACCGCACAGTATAAAGATATTATATAGCTTCTCATGTATATATATATTACATACACCCCCTACACTATCATCACCGCACAGTATAGAGATATTATATAGCTTCTCATGTATATATATATATATATATATATTACATACACCCCCTACACTATCATCACCGCACAGTATGGAGATATTATATAGCTTCTCATGTATATATATATATTA